>NC_090882.1:651307-663807 GCF_036669935.1 Montipora foliosa
GTAGGATGTACACAAAACACAAAAACAAACATTCGACAGTTTATTCGGAGCGTCTCTGCAGCCGCGCTTTAGTCCTCCCCCACCAAGAACTTACATAATTGAACCATAGAATGGGAGATTGTTTGTTTCAATTCCTCTGTATACCTCCCCTTAATTATCAGCCTGTCCACTTTAAAGAAGGCGGTGTTCTTTTCTTGCTTGGCCTTTTTAAGTACCGGATATAGAGTTTTGTGAATGCCTTCAATTTCTTTGGGATAGTCGTTGGCAATTGCGGTGCTGGAACCCTTTAAATTTTTAATAAAGGACCAGACAAATTCTTTATCTTTAAAAAAACTGAATCTAGTAATTATCGGTCTCGGCTTGTTCCTCTGTCTCTTGGGTAACCGATGGACTCGCTCGAAGCGAATTACGTCGACATCATTCTGTGGGATTTTCAAGTTTTCATTCAGAAATTTCTTGACAACAGCTTCTGTGTTCTCATCAGCAGTCTCCTGGACATTAAATATTTTAATATTTTCCCTTCTAGAGTAAGATTCTAACCTGATTGACCGGCGCTTCCAATAGTCGAGCTCTTCTTTAAGCGACGTAAGCTCATTCTCGAGACGTTCCATGTTGGAACAGGCATAGATTACTGTAGCTTTCAAATCTGTGATTTCCTTTTGAGCGAACTCAGTGCTAACTTTTAGGTCTTGGCTTTCTTTTTCCAGCGAGGATACTTTATCTTTGAGTGCCTCTAGCTCAGTCAATGAGTGAAGGATCTTGTCTAGTTTGGTGTTAACTTCTGCGAATTTAGCTTCGCAGCAATGTCCGCTGGAATCTTCCTCTTGTAATAAGTCTTCATCGGTTTGCGAACCACTTTCCCGCAGTCTTTTTCGGCATTCAGATTGAGTTTTTTTATGTTTACTCATTATTGAGCGGGAGATGACTAAAAGGGCCAAAAAAAGTTACATCTTTCGTCAAATTACGAAGCTTTCTATCAGGAGCTCAAAGAAACACGTCCACCTCGTGCGAGGTCCCAGTCCCAGCTTAATTATCTCTAAAGAATGCATGGTTGGCCCCAAATTTTCTTTTGGGATACCAAAAGTACTTACTAAGATCTACTTTCCCTGCATAGTTTTAAACCGCGCAAAAATATCCCTGTGTTAGTAAGAACCCCCGATAGAAAACCTGAGAAACCTGAGTATCTCGAGATGCGCAGAGCTCATGCGCAGTAACAATAGTAGGCACCGTCCTTAAGTTCCTCTTCAGCTTCCTTGAAGCGAATTCTGATGATATAGCAATCAAAGCGGACGCGCATGTTATAAACTGTGGCGAGGGAAATTCAAGTGAAAACAATTGTCTAGGTAGCGACCGCTGACCAACGTTTTTGTCTATAGTCAAATGCTCACCCGTACGGGTTTCGTTTCGTGTTAAATTCCCCACTATGCGGAACTATCTTTTTGTCAAATGCCCGGGATATGCACTTGGAGTTGACTGGTACATAATTTTGCTTGTTATTTACGCAATCTACCGTTTGATGCAGAAGAAAAAGATTCCAGGCACCGTGGACAGCAAAATGGATGCAGTAGAGAAGAAACAAAATTGATTGATTGTTACTGAAGACCGGAAGTGACGTTCAATTTTAGCGTATGACTGCTGTGCTGGTGACCCGACACTGGTTTGAGCTGTGATGTTATTTTGTTGAACTTATTTTGTGAAGTGTTTTTCTTTGTTGTTGTAATAAATTGATTTAATTCACGAGTACCGTATCACGTTGAAGCATCTTCGGGTGGTTTACCTGAATTAAACAAGCAACGCAAACTTAAACTTTAGAAAACGTACTTAACTGAAGTTTTCCCGACTCTTTATGAGGATAGGATATGCGATACAGGAGCGATATTCGTGTGCTTTGGGGAGCGAAACTAGCTACGTTCACCGTAATTTTTTTGCCGCTCGGACCGTTATTAAACTAAGTGATGGTCCGGCGAGAGTACTCCGCCCGCAGAGAATCAAAACAAATTCATCATCAACTGAGTTGACCGGGGAACCGGGCATAGTAAAGAAATTCACGAGCTTGTGTTTGAGAAGTTCGTCAGAGCGTAACGGGGGACTTAAGGCGGTAAGTTGTTTATCGTGAATCCTTTGCTTAGCCAGCCCTCTCCTTGATGAAGATGATAAAACCCCTGACTCGATGATATTTGAAACAAATGATTCTGCCGTTATACTTGCTGCAGGAAATTGTTTCGTTTTATCCCACAGAAAATGCTGTTTTGAACAAGTTTTTAAATTTTAACCCACTTTGAAAGTCTGGCGGAATTTATGAACTACAAAACCAAGTGGTGAACCAATGCACGACTAGTGTTTAGCTAAATTAAACAAGCCCCCTCCGCCTTTCTCTATTCACCCCCACCCCCACAAAGAGCTTGAAATAAGTTGGTGTGTGTCAAAAAGGGAGCCACGCTATAGATGCCTTCGTAATTCCAAGAAGGTTACTTTCAACAGTAACCCGCATGCCGATTGTCAAATACGCCGCCGGCTCCCGCCAGAGATGATTCATGATCTCAAATCCCGCCGTTCGTTTTCCGCGAACACTTCGTTGGGCTCCCGTCCCGCATCCTGCCAAGGCTGTTTGTCAGGCACCAGGAAAAACAGCGACGAACTGCATCCAAATTTCTTGTCACCCTCTTGTCCATTAGGGTTGAAAATTGTTCATCCCACTCTAAAAGCACACATCGTCGCCGAATTCATTCAGAATTCAACAGATCTAGGATCCTAGATACTTTTCGTTTTGGGCCAACGAAGCTTGATTAGAAATAGAACGCAAACTGCGGGGACAGGGCATAATTGAAATAAATTTGATCACGTAATCTCAACCGGTCACAACTTAAAATGGGACCACTTTGAAATTCTGGTTACTGGGAGGCCCGACCGACATTGTATCATAAAGGAAACTCTTTTTATTCGTGATCTTCAGCCATCCTTAAATGAAAACGTTAGCAGCGAAAAGATGTTTCTTTATTAATACATTTTACATGTGTATTAGGTATATGTATTTATAGGGTATATATTTTCTTTTGTTTTCATTGTTTCTTGTATATCTTTGTAAAGTATTGTATTACCTCCTTTTGTTACTATCAATATTACCTCATAAGCTACTCAAACTACTGTTATATATTTCAAAAAATTTAGCTAATGGTTACTTACTGAAGATGTATTTTGAGACATACGAAACGTTAAGTCACTAAAAATGTATTTCAGTTATGCGCTTGTTTAGCCTCACGTTTGTCGCCAGAGTTGGCGTTCTAGATTTGGAATCTCAGTAATAATGCTAGCTCACATCAACATTGCTAATATAAATGAAAACTTTATTGTCAAAATGCAAAGGTAAAAAATCCTTCACAATTGCATGACCCCAGTCAGAAGTATAGAGCATAAATCGAGAAACTAAATTTCATGTTAAAAATTAAAGAAGCGGCTATAAGAATGTGCTGCGATTAAACCCCTCTCGTTCCTCCGTTTATTCTTTCGTCGGCGATCTCAACAACCTCTCCAAATTTTTTCTTCAAAGACAAAGACCCAAAAACCCAAGCAAGCTAACAGACCTTTCAACAGACCAGACCAGACCAGAAGATTAAACCCCGGGAAAATAGTGGGAAAATAGTAGGCACCGTCCGTAAGAAAATTTGGTAACCCATCGATGCCAGACCAGACCAGATCAGAACTGAATAAAACACCCGCCTTTCATACGGGACTCAAAAAAGCCCGGCAAATTATTTGTGTATGACATTTGCATTATAGTCTCGTCTGGGGAACGCATTAACCGGAAGTAATGTCCTGGTTTTCCTAATAGCCGAGAAGGAGCGCGAGCGGATCACCGTAGTTAAGGACGGTGCCTACCAATTCAAAGGTATTTTTGCGCGGTTTACTGATTATGCGGGAAAAGCAGATCTCAACAAGTGTTAAATCCAAAAAGAAAATTGGGGTTAACGACGCATTTTTCAAAGATAATTAATCAACAATATTAGCAAAAAGCTTTAAAATACAAAGCAATGTATGGCGTTCCTTTCCAAATTAAAGCTTAATTATCTCTCAAAAATGCATGGTTACCCCCAATTTTCTTTTTGGATACCAAGAGCGCTTGCTAAGTTCTGCTTTATCCGCATAAATTTAAACCGCGCAAAAACATCCCTGCGTTAGTTAGCACTACCGATAGGAAATTAGAGTATCTGGAGATGCGCAGAACGTATGCGCAATAACAATAGTAGGCACCGTCCGTAAGAAAATTTGGTAACCCATCGATGCCAGACATTTTCGTTCTAGCTTTGACGTCATCGACTGTCCGTCCTTACGTACGTTTGTCCACCCCTCCATGTATGCCAGTGTGACCAGTATCAGGTGACCATATCGCGGGCTCAGGTTTAGAGTACTTGTTCCCTTAATGGTGGCCATTTTAGTATTCTTTTAATTGATTGCAAATTGGGCCTTTTGGTCTCGCCTTCAAACGCAAAATTCAAAAGAATATTTTACCTTGAACGAGGCCAAAAGGGCCAATTTGCAATCAAACAAAAGAATACTAAAATGGCGGCCATTTTGGAATAAGGTGTATACTCCAGCTAGTTATCTATAGCATTTCTCTTTGATATTGGACAT
The DNA here is from genome assembly GCF_036669935.1 of Montipora foliosa. Taxonomy (NCBI): domain Eukaryota; kingdom Metazoa; phylum Cnidaria; class Anthozoa; order Scleractinia; family Acroporidae; genus Montipora; species Montipora foliosa. The sequence goes on from NC_090882.1 coordinate 655,937, forward strand.
CTATGTTATGATGTTATGGTCAATTGACACCTGTGAAAGCAAGTTATCCGCAGACCAGTATCACGTGACCATATTTCGGGCTCAAGTTTAGAGCTCATCGAGGTCAGCAGTTTTTCTTAAGTTGACCGCTGATCAAGTTCTGGTTTTCGATTGGATCGCAGACTCAAGCCAGGTTAACTTCTTGTAATCAGGACACCTAAACATAAACGAGGGTTAAATTTTCGCGCGCTTTGAGTGGCTCGACGGGGCTACACGGCCATACTATGTCACGTAAGGCTCTCAACAGTCGACGCTTTTCGTGTTCAGGTGGAAAACTGTTTGGAAAATCTTTTTTTCCTGCATTTTTCGCCGGGGTCAATATAATCTAGGTTTGACATATATAGGTGTGGTCAGGACAACAATGGTAGCTATGCCGTTCTTCAAGTCAAGCATCGGTGGGATATACAAAAAGCTGAGTGTTTATTTTTAATTTGTTTAGAGCTGCTTTTTGCTCCGTAATGCACTTTTTGGCACATCTTTAGCAGAGTTTTCATTTCGAATCTGATAACGTTGTTTGATGCCTGGACTACTCATGGCAAAAGAGCAGGAACGAAAGAACAGGAAAAGAGAACGAGAACGACAAAACAGTATACCAGTAATAGCTCAAACTTGGTAAAGAAGTTACTCCACAAATTCTTTTCTTGGACACTAAACCGTTTGTTATTATTACGGATGCGTTATTTCAAGTGGATGAGTATTTTTAAAAGTAGTTTAATCGTTTTTTTCCTTTGTTCAGTAATGAAACTCGAATTTTTATTTTCAACTCGAATTAAATAATAATCCTCTTTACTCTATCTGGACATTTAAGCAATAGAGGACGGCATCTCGGGTTTGCTGTCTGTCTGTCGAGAATTCTCCCAACTCCCCCGAGTGTTGAGATGAGGCTATGGAAACACGGAAAAAAGTCCTCTATGCTGGTTTTTTTACTTCTTGATTGAAACACATTTTCTTGATACACGCTCACATTTCCAACCAGCCAATCAAAACGCGTGTCTGACAATACATGACTAAATCAAAATTCGTATTATGTCACAGCCGTGTTTTTATACTCTCATCTAAACACAGCTATTGGTCAATGAGAGTGCGGGTACTATCCAAATTATTTTATAAAAGAAATAGTTGATTTGTTTGTTTGTTTTGCTCTAAAATGCGAGCGAACAAGTGTTCTTTTACTACGTTTGCCTGATTGTTTTTCGATGTGCCTCGACAGACTATGACAAGAAAATTTTTCCCTTATGTTATATACATGTATAAATCGCAAGAAGTTCTCATAAAATTAAGGAGAAATATCACTAGCTTGTGTTTTCAGAAGTTTCTTTAAAGCACGTACAGGTAATTTGGTGGAGATCACGCTCGAAGTTTGACCTTTAAGCCAAGCTGGCTTGTTTCAATGAAATGCATCAAAATGTGAATGATCTCGTTCTCAGAGATAAAGTGGCACATAGAACATGAATGAAATTTTTTTTTGATCCTTAACTGACAAAGTTTCCTAACCATCTGTCACACCAGGAGCTAGTACATCTGTGATTTCTAATTTTAGCGTGATTCCTAGCTATTCGCTGGCGTTTAACAGTTGACTCTAAAATGGCCTTTTTTCCTTTCCCGTTCACTCGCTGAGGATTTGCTTGTTACTGGGCTGCCAGTATGGCAAACCAGTTGGAAAATGGGTGTCATTTCGTTGTTTTCTTTCTTTTTTTTTTCCGTGTCGGGAAGAGTCTTTCCTAACACTCCACTGCTAAGTAGTGTCTTTGTGGGTAGACTCATCTGCGCGTATCTTCAGGGGGTAGCAGAAAGGCATAAGCATCAGTATGAACGAATGGTGCCCCTTTATTTCCCGGAATTCGGGAAATTGGTGAGGATCGTTCCGTTTCCAGGCCCTTTCTCACGATTTTAGCGCGGTTTACGGGATGGAATGCAGGGTAAAGTGGCATTCTCATCCGGTTGGTTTGTCAAGAAAAATCGCTAACCTCTATGACAGGATCATTCCATCAGGAATTTTTGGCTCAATGGTAAAGACATATTGTCGTCTCGCTTATTTTAGACATTTGTGGCTTGTTTGAGATGGTATTCGATTCTCTGTGAGTTGTTGTAGATATTTTTGAGGTGGTTGTGGGTGGTTGTAGTTGGTTGTAGGTGGTTTTAGGTGGTTTTAAGTCGTTCCATACTTAAGTAACTACGATTGAACGATGCCCAATTTGTTGTGTGACTCTTTGACGGCTACGTTTTTAGTGAACAAATTTGCCAGGAAGAGTATAATCAATGAATAATTTAATAACGTTTTTTTCAAATTGTGAAAGACAAAATAAACGAGTATTTCTTCCAACAACGGAGATTAGTATTAAGTGTTCGTAGTTACTAAAACATGGAACGACCTAAAACCACATAAAACCACCTACAACCATCTACAACCACCTACAACCACCTCCAAAAAAATCCACAACCTCCTCAAAAAGATCAACATTCACCTACAACTACCTCAAAAACATCTACAATCACTCACAAAGAATCGAATACCAGCTTAAACAAGCCATAATTGTCTAAAATAAGCGAGACGACAAGATGTCTTTACCATTTAGCCAAAAAATCCGGATGGAACGATCATGGCATAAAGGTAAGCGATTTTCCGAATTTGTTAAAACCAACCGGATGAGAATGGCACTTTACCTTGCATTCCATCCTGTAAACCGACCTAAAATCGTGAGAAGTTAAAGGGCCTGGAAAAGGAACGATCATCACGAATATCCCGAATTCGGGACAGAAGGTGGCCTCATTAGTTCAAACTATGAATGATAACATACCAAACAGCAAATAACAAAACACATCATTCATGTTATTTAAAACAATGGATTCATTATCTGTAGTGGATTGCGGTATAGGGTCTTCGTTTTCCACACATCCAGGCCGATATGCGGAAAACGAAGACCAAAAACGAAGACCCCACAGAAATATAAAATGACGAACGGAGAATAGAAAAAATACAACATCGCTGTTGTTTGAAGTGGCCGACGCGTCATTTCAGGCGAATTACTGCAAGGTCTTCGTTTTCCACACTCCCAGACCGGTATGCGGAAAACGAAGACAAAAAACGAAGACCGCCACAAAAATACAAAATGACGAACGGAGAATAACCAAACACATCACTGTTGTTTGAAGCCCAGCAAGTCATTTCAGGCGAATTAACCCAGCTCATACAAATGTCTCGAGGAGAGAGTAACTGTGCACTGGCATATAACCCAGTCACTACAAAACGTAGCTTGAGGGTCATAAAGGGAAAAGACAGGAGCTGGGATTGTACTGATTCTTTCGTTTGGAAAAGGGATTTGATTACTGGGAATTGGGATTTTGTTACTGGGAATGGGAGATGAAATATTTTTTGGTACGAATGGGATTTGCATTGTCAGAGGTCATCAGGGATTAGTTCTGCTCAAAATTCCTGACATCAAATATTTCATGCGGTATTCTTGCGTTCGTGGCCACTGCCATGTGAGAGTGAGGATGGCTTTCTGATACTAACAGACTTGTTTTTGAACCTCAAAGCTCCCTACCTATCATATCCCTACCTCTAATACGGCGTCACTAGCACGAATCGACTTCCCTTAACCCACTGCAACGAATGCAATCTTGATCACTCGGAAAGATAAAGATGAAGCATTTGTTGTGTGATTAAACATTTTAAAAAGTTTAACGACGTTTCGACGTTTACATAACGTCATTCTCAAGTCAAAATGAATAAGAATTAAACAAGACATATGATAAGTAAACAATAGGAACTAATGTACAATAGAAAATATGTATGAGAATAAGAATAACATTCAACAGAAAACAATAAAAGTTAAGTAAAATGTTTTGCATTAATAGAGTCACTTTGTACATTGAGAGAAGGTTTAAGTTTCCTGATGAACAGCATTTCGAAAACAAGACAGTTAAATTTGCTGCTGCACTTCTTAAGCACGTGAAATTGGCTGCTTTTCAATCCCAGGAAACTATCATGATCTTCCCTGAAGTGGTTTCCAATTGATGAATATTTCCAACAGGAATGCAGTAAATTGCGTTCAATATTCACTCGTCTTGGTTACCGGCACTCAGCCTCATCGACAGCATCATCAAAAACTTTGATCGTGGTGCAAAACTTTTTACTTAATTTTTATTGTTTTCTATTGTATTTTATTCTTATTCTGATACATATTTTCTATTGTACATTAGTTCCTATTGTTTACTTATCATATATATACTTGTTTAATTCTTATTCATTTTGACTTGAGAGTGACGTTATGTAAACGTCGAAACGTCGTCAAACTTTTTTAAAATGTTTTTAAATCAAAATTTTTTATCCCTAAACTTTTTAGTCAAATGCTTCAATAAGTCACTACTTATACGTACTAGAGATTTGGCAGAAAAACACGTTTTGAACCTAGTTGAGGGGATTTTTCCGCACTGTAGAGCTGTTTAAGAGCTAAATCTCCCTACAAACCCGTTTCCAGGTTGTACACTCCGCGGACTTTTCAGCCAGGCGCAAAATAAGCGCTCGCAAAGTTCGTGTGGGATTAGCTTTCAATTCCCAGTTAGCTTTGTAGCCTCGCTCGTATTTCATATAACACGTGTATCTGATATTAGACAAGCAGATGACTTCTGGCGATCGCATTGTACATACCGTATAATTAAACACTGGAAGCTCCTGTTCTTGACTTCTTGTTACGCGCCTTCAATAACAACACGTGGTGTCAGAAGTGGGGATTTCAAAGTAGCACGTCTACCTTTAGAAAATTTCGCGTGAATGCCCAAAACTGCACATACTAGGACAGGAACAAAAACGGAGGAAACAAACACGCCAAGTATTCCAAGCACGTCATTGTAATGACAGAGAAAACAACTTCTTCGCAGGGTTTACTCCACACGAGCCATCAACAAGGTCCGACGATGGCCACGGCAGCTACAAATTTAAGTACTCCTCCTCCAGTATATTTCAATCCGAAAACAGATGACTGGAATCAATGGATCTCGCGCTATGAGTTATTCGAAACAGCCTCACAACACGATGGGTTGTCAGATAAAGTGCGAATTAATACCCTATTATATGTCATGGGAAATAACGCCGTCGATGTCTATCAGAGCTTCAAGTTATCAAGCGATAACACAACGTTTGAAAACGTAAAACAGAAATTTAAGGATCACTTTAAAGGGAAAGTTACATTAGTCTTCGAAAGAACGCAGTTCTTTCGACGCTTACAGAAAGACAAAGAACCGGTCATGGCCTTCATAGAGGATCTTCAAAAACGAGCCGATCTCTGTGCTTTTGGAGAACTTCGAGACCAGATGGTTCACACGCAAATAGTAGCTGGATTACGTGATTCTCAACTCAAGGCGACGAATGATGGCAAATGACGACTTGACCCTCGATCAGGTGATTGCACAAGCAAAATCAGCAGAAATCACAAAAGAACAGGTTCAGATTCTTCAAAACAACGCAAGCACAAGCGTTGACGTATGGGAAGTTCATGACAAGAAATTTCAACAACCCAAACAGAGTTATCCGAAAACAAAGAAAAAGTCCCCAGCGAAAATGTACAAACACAGAAGCCTTGCTACAGATGCGGCACTCAGCCAAGTCATCCTCCTTATCGTTGTCCAGCCAAAGATGCTACGTGCAACTTATGCAAGAAGAAGGGACACTACGCAAAAGTATGCAAATCTTCGACACGCATTCACAGAGACGATAACGACTCTGAAGATGACATGTCGGTAATGACTATTGGCACATCTGTCAGCACATTTGGAAACAGCAAGAAGTGGCAAACAAGTTTGGTAATCGGAAAAGCGACAATCAATTTCAAAATCGATACTGGCGCTGACGTAACTGTCATTCCCGAGGATGTTTTCCACCAACACCGTTTAGGCCGACTTCAGGGCACTTCCAAAAAGTTATACGCGGCTGATCAAACAGGGCTTCGAGTAGTCGGCACCATTCGTAAAGATATCTCACTAGGTGACACTTGCGTGACAGAAGATATCTATGTCGTCAAAGGTTTAAAAAAGCCTCTTCTTGGACGACCAGCCATTGAAAAATTAAATTTAATCGCCAGGATAAACGATATCCAAGGCCAGTGTTTTAAAGAACAAATCAAAGTAAAGTACCCGCAGCTTTTCCATGGACTCGGAGAACTGGACGGAGAATATGAAATCCAGTTGAAGCCAAACGCCAAAACATTCGCCATAATTACTTCCGGACGCATCCCTTTGCCTATGAAGACCAAAGTGAAAGCGGAACTGGCAAGAATGGAAAAACTTGGGGTTATCAGCAAAGTCGAGCAGCCAACAGAGTGGTGCGCAGGGATGGTCACAGTCCCTAAGCCAAACGGAAAAGTCCGAATATGTGTAGATCTGACGAAGCTAAATGAAAGCGTATGTAGGGAAACATACCCTCTTCCGAAGATTGACTCCCTCCTTGAAGAGATCGGAGATTCCACGCTATTCACGAAGCTAGATGCAAATTCAGGCTTCTGGCAGGAAAAACTGGCAGAAAATTCTCAACTTCTTACCACGTTTCTAACCCCCTTCGGTACATATTGCTTCCAACGACTTCCTTTTGGTTTGAAATCATCACCTTAACGATTCCAAAAGAGAATGCTGACCGACTTAGAGGGCCTGGAAGGTGTAATTTGCATCAAAGATGATATCCTGGTACACGGGAAGACCCAAGAACAGCACGACGATCGACTTGAAGCAGTGCTACGAAGAGTAACAAAGGCAAGAATTACCTTAAATCCCGAAAAGTGCGAATTTTCAAGAAGACATCTAAAGTTCGCGGGCCACACGCTAAGCGCCCAGGGGGTTGGTCCAGACAGGGATAAGACAGCAGCAATTGAAAAGATGGAAAGCCCACAGAATGTTCCCGAGCTAAGAAGATTTCTCGGAATGATAAATCATCAGCAGAAGTTTATCAAAAATCTCTCGGATAAAACAAGTCCACTTCAAAATCTCCTTTCGAGCAAAAATGAATGGCGCTGGGGCCCGGCGCAAGAAACCGCCTTTCAACGTCTGTAGAACGACATGAGCTAAGCACCAGTTCTTGCTCACTACTGTCCAGAAAAGGATACCATAGTCTCTGCCGATGCCTCATCATATGGATTAGGCGCGGTGCTGTTACAAGTTCAAGACGATCGCTCCACAAAGGCTACAGCATATGCTTCAAGATCTTTGACTTCCACAGAACAAAGATATGCCCAGATAGAAAAGGAAGCCCTGGCAACTACATGGGCATGCGAAAATTTTGCAGACTACATCCTCGGAAAAAAGTTCAAAATCGAAACAGACCACAAACCGCTAATACCACTGTTGGGGCCAAAATGTCTTCAAGACCTGCCTCCCAGGATTCAAAGATTCCGGATGCAACTCATGCGCCATTCATACCAAATAGTTCATGTCCCTGGAAAAGACCTCACTACTGCTGATACCCTATCAAGAGCTCCACTTCACCGAAGTCTCTCGAAAGAAGAGACTAAACTCAACGAGGAACTGAACCTGTATGTGTCGCATGTTATTGAGAGCCTGCCTGCCACTGAATGTCGTCTGCAGGAAGTACGTTCTCATCAAGACGAAGACGAAATTTGCCTAAAGCTAAAAGAATTCTGCAGAGAGGGTTGGCCGGAGAAACATAAAGTGAACGATGCGCTCCAACCCTACTGGCAATGTAGGGGAGAAATTACCGTCCAACAAGGCATTCTGATGAAAGCTGACAGAGTCATCATTCCCTCTGCATTAAGACTCGAAGTGCTGGACAAGATACATACTGGACACCAGGGCGTCAAAAAGTGCCGGGAGAGAGCAAAGCGCGA
>NC_090882.1:668807-671307 GCF_036669935.1 Montipora foliosa
CTCTGTCAGCTTTCATCAGAATGCCTTGTTGGACGGTAATTTCTCCCCTACATTGCCAGTAGGGTTGGAGCGCATCGTTCACTTTATGTTTCTCCGGCCAACCCTCTCTGCAGAATTCTTTTAGCTTTAGGCAAATTTCGTCTTCGTCTTGATGAGAACGTACTTCCTGCAGACGACGTTCAGTGGCAGGCAGGCTCTCAATAACATGCGACACATACAGGTTCAGTTCCTCGTTGAGTTTAGTCTCTTCTTTCGAGAGACTTCGGTGAAATGGAGCTCTTGATAGGGTATCAGCAGTAGTGAGGTCTTTTCCAGGGACATGAACTATTTGGTATGAATGGCGCATGAGTCGCATCCGGAATCTTTGAATCCTGGGAGGCAGGTCTTGAAGACATTTTGGCCCCAACAGTGGTATTAGCGGTTTGTGGTCTGTTTCGATTTTGAACTTTTTTCCGAGGATGTAGTCTGCAAAATTTTCGCATGCCCATGTAGTTGCCAGGGCTTCCTTTTCTATCTGGGCATATCTTTGTTCTGTGGAAGTCAAAGATCTTGAAGCATATGCTGTAGCCTTTGTGGAGCGATCGTCTTGAACTTGTAACAGCACCGCGCCTAATCCATATGATGAGGCATCAGCAGAGACTATGGTATCCTTTTCTGGACAGTAGTGAGCAAGAACTGGTGCTTAGCTCATGTCATTCTACAGACGTTGAAAGGCGGTTTCTTGCGCGGGGCCCCAGCGCCATTCATTTTTGAGCGAAAGGAGATTTTGAAGTGGACTTGTTTTATCCGAGAGATTTTTGACAAACTTCTGCTGATGATTTATCATTCCGAGAAATCTTCTTAGCTCGGGAACATTCTGTGGGCTTTCCATCTTTTCAATTGCTGCTGTCTTATCCCTGTCTGGACCAATCCCCTGGGCGCTTAGCGTGTGGCCCGCGAACTTTAGATGTCTTCTTGAAAATTCGCACTTTTCGGGATTTAAGGTAATTCTTGCCTTTGTTACTCTTCGTAGCACTGCTTCAAGTCGATCGTCGTGCTGTTCTTGGGTCTTCCCGTGTACCAGGATATCATCTTTGATGCAAATTACACCTTCCAGGCCCTCTAAGTCGGTCAGCATTCTCTTTTGGCATCGTTCAGGTGATGATTTCAAACCAAAAGGAAGTCGTTGGAAGCAATATGTACCGAAGGGGGTTAGAAACGTGGTAAGAAGTTGAGAATTTTCTGCCAGTTTTTCCTGCCAGAAGCCTGAATTTGCATCTAGCTTCGTGAATAGCGTGGAACTTTTTAGGACTTTTCCGTTTGGCTTAGGGACTGTGACCATCCCCGCGCACCACTCTGTTGGCTGCTCGACTTTGCTGATAACCCCAAGTTTTTCCATTCTTGCCAGTTTCGCTTTCACTTTGGTCTTCATAGGCAAAGGGATGCGTCCGGGAGTAGTTATGGCGAATGTTTTGGCGTTTGGCTTCAATTTCTTGAATTTTCTAAAGGTAGACTTGCTACTTTGAAATCCCCACTTCTGACACCACGTGTTGTTATTGAAGGCGTGTAACAAGAAGTCAAGAACAGGAGCTTCCAGTGTTTAATTATACGGTATGTACAATGCGATCGCCAGAGGTCATCTGCTTGTCTAATATTAGATACACGTGTTATAGGAAATACGAGCGAGGCTGCAAAGCTAACTGGGAATTGAAAGCTAATCCCACACGAACTTTGCGAGCGCTTATTTTGCGCCTGGCTGAAAAGGCCGCGGAGTGTACAACCTGGAAACGGGTTTGTAGGGAGATTTAGCTCTTAAACAGCTCGACAGTGCGCAAAAAAACCCTTAACTACAGTCTGTGACAAAATTCGTTGGAACAGTGCACGAATATACAGATCTGAAGCTCTCGCGGCTCACTCTCCCCTCGCAATGTTGTTTGCACGCGAATTTGTGAACCCATTCGGTAAAACAACATTGTGGGAGGGCAAGGCAGTGCAAAGTGTTTCAACAATTTTGTACGGGGCTGTATTTTTGAGAAATTTTAGTTATGAGAGGAATTGGCGGGAAATATTCTTCATTTTGGCACAAGGAAACCCTCGATTTCTAGCGCCTAGAGTGAGAGGTTCTGCCATATTTGTGATAAATGTGGCAAAAAATGGAAGCATAGAATCCTGTTGAGGTTTGTTTGACTTTGGTTGGTTCAGTTTCTAGTACAAATAAAAAGCCATTTCATAGAAGAAGACATTTATTCCAAAAAAATAATAATAATAATACGAAAAAAATAAGTGTCAGCGGTGCCAGTATAGCTTCCACAAACTATTGTATTGACAAGGACCACAAATTATGCACATAAACGTAGTAATTGGAAAAATAAATAGATTTAATTGCTCATTCAACGGCAGGTGATACAAGTAACTTAAAAACAGGGTTTCTTCGCTAAGAAAATCGCAGTACTTGTACGTGTAATGGACATGGAGAGAAACGCAAATAATGAGACGTGAAGTTACACGTCACGTGAAGTTA
>NC_090882.1:683807-691307 GCF_036669935.1 Montipora foliosa
CCTCCTAAAGGTAACATACATACAGTCATAGGCTTTTTCCGAATAACTACAGGAGCTAATATCTTCGAGACATTACATTTACATCTAAAATACAAAGCATATACAGATACTTACTAAATACATAATGTTTAAAGATATATTCATTAAAAAGAAAAGCCGTTATACAAAATGCGGCCCTGGATTCTTTTTTAAAACCAGTAAACTCATAGGTACGGATAAAATCAGGTAGCGCATTCCGCAACTTATCTGATACGTAAGAAAAACGAGAACTAAGACCATAACTGGTTGTTCCAGGTTTGAGGAACAGAATGTAATTTCTGCGAAGATCATGCATAACGTATTTTTCTTATAAGCAGAAAAACCCTTTTTTCAAAAAAAAAAAACAAAAAAAAAACAAAAAAAAGAAAACCAAAAAAAAAAAAACACATACTTTTACCAAGTAATATGAGGAAATTTTGAATGCGCTTATTGCATAGAGATGTGAGCTTGACTTTCGTAGTAAGACGACAGGTAATCTGCAAATATAAATATCGTTATTCTATTATTTACATTACTATACCGTTTCTTTGACACGAGAATTACAGCGAAATGAAAGCACAACTTCGTCGCGAATTTTCTAGGATAAAAACTTGTTCAGAAATCCAAAATCTACGTTAACAGCACACACCAGGCCTACTCCTGAGTATCTGGCTAGAAATCATTTCTTCTGGCCGCGCTTCAGCCATTCGATGAGGGCCAGTCTCCTGCTTCTTAAGTTGCCTCGCTCATGCCCAAAAAGAATTCTGGGTAATTCTGCCATTCCATGACAAGGGAAGACTCCCGATTCTCATTTTATAGTTTTTTTCATAAGTGTCGGGCGGCGTGACAATGGCTTTCAATGATTTCTTGATCTTGATAGTAGTTGATTGGAGGTACGACCTAAAAAAGATGGTACTGAGAGCGGATCTTTGTGGAAGTTGTGTAAAAAGAAATTATTTGGCATATCAAATTAATTGTCATTAATTAAATCGACTCTAAGTAGAGCGTGAGAACAATAATGCCAATGGCAATCACCTCACGATTAAGATTAAAAAACTCATCCCCCCTCAAAAGGAAGGGCAACCCTAAAACCCGGAATCCGGAATCCGGAATCACAGTACAATACAGAGAGTAAACACTATCCTAAACATTCATAAAAGCTAACCTTAGGCCTAATTAGGCCTAAACAAACGTTTTTAGGCCTAAGGTTAGCATTTATGAATGTTTAGGATAGTGTTTACTCTCTGTATTGTACTGTGATTCCGGATTCCAGATTCCGGGTTTTAGCGTTGCCCCAAAAGGAATCAGCAAGCGACTGATTTCTCAGCAAATGAAAGTAAACATTTTGAAAGGCATTAGATCATTTGAATCGACTCTACTAGTATGCTATATTCCGGATTTCGGATTCCAGGTTCCGGATTCCTGATTTTACAAAAACCCCTTCACGGGCTTAAGGCCTATTGGGATACCAGTTCCTTCCGAGAGACGCAAAAAGCGGCAGGTACAAAACACAGGTCACAGGGCACAGGGCACAGGTCATTGTTTTACCAATACAGAAAGTATCCTAAACATTCATAAGAGCTAACCTTAAGCCTAAAAACGTTTGTTTAGGCCTAATTAGGCCTAAGGTTAGCTTTTATGAATGTTTAGGATACATTCTGTATTAGTAAAACAATGACCTGTGACCTGTGCCCTGTGGCCTGTGTTTTGTACCTGCCCCGCAAAAAGCGAGCAAACCTCATGTTCGGCGATTTTGTCCACTTTTCAAAGAAAACAAATTTCTTCAAAAGTGTGAGGCCTCCTCGCTGTTTCTTCTCTTCTTTTCTTGGTAATTACCACCTATTTCTTTGCAGAAATTTTTGGTAATTTCGAACGATAAACTTCGGATCTCACAGTGGAAGTGGCCATCTTTTAAACCTTCTTGTTATTCGTCTCTCGACTCGTTACTTAAAGTCGTCTTTCTTCGCTATTCTTTACGACCAGTTTTAGATAATTCGCTTTATCAAGTTCCCAATTCCTCACCATGGTCCAAAAAACACCAGTCAGTTTGATGAACGAACTTGCAAAAGCGAACAAGTTAAACCCAGAATACAAAGTCACCGAGGAAAGCGGACCAGCTCACAAGCGAACCTTTACCGTTCAACTTACACTGGGCGATGTTGGTACTTGGGAGGGCAAAGCTACAAGCATCAGGGCTGCGAAGCACGCTGCCGCTAATTTGGGACTAGAGAAATGTGGCCTTTGTATGCCAGAAGTCGGAAAACCTAGAGTTCAACAGGTTCATGTCACCCCAACTGTTGAACTCAACGTTTTGGCCATGAAGCTTGGCAAGTTGATCAAGTACGAGGAGCTGGAACCCAAAATGGCTTACCAACATCCTGTTAACATGGGTTATCAAGCCTTTCAAATGCAACATCAGATACCAAGGTACCATCATGGAGGCTTTCGCCGTCCACGATCACCTTATGGGATGCTTCACCCCTACACAGGACAAGACAATCACTACCGCTCATACATACAAAATGACTACCATCCACGCTCTGCACCTCCACGTATACCAAGGATCGCCTGTGTTAAGCTTATAATGGGAGATCAAGAATTCTATGGCGAAGGTTGTGACAAGCGAGCTGCTCAAAAAAATGCTGCGTCAAAAGCTGATAGAGTAATCAGAGAGGAACTTGCTGCTGCTGGAGAACAGGGAGAATTAATCAAGCCTGCTAATATAGAAGCTGTGGTCCAGAATGGTAATGAAAGTATTGTTTCGCAACAGAGTCTTCACCAAAAAGCACCACCCCAGAATTAAAATCAGAAATTAGCCAGTTATATGAAATAGCTTCAAAGCGTAAACTTCTAGTTGGATTTGAAGATGTGAGTAGCAGTGGTCCTCCTCACATGAAACGCTTTGTGGTGAGCAATGACTGTGGGTGAATTTGTGACTCAGGGTGAGGGTTGTAAGAAAAAGGATGCCAAACAAGAGGCAGCAAGGAAAATGCTCCAAGAGCTAAACAAACTACCAGAGCTGCCTGCCCAAGATGAAAACCTCAAGAAAGTTGGATGGTTTGTTCGTCATGGACCTCGCATAGCAAATGACAAGAAAACAAAAGGAGATATTGATGCTACCTTAAATCCTGTCAACATCCTTGGGCAGTTATTCCAGTGCAGAGGTGAAGAACCCCCAATGTATCAACTCCTTCATCAGGGGGCAAATGCACAGGAACGAGAATTCACCATTCAAGTGATAGTGGGGCCTCACTCTGCCACAGGAGCAGGCCCAAACAAAAAAGAAGCTAAAAAGAGGGCTGCCGAAGCAATGTTGAAGCTGATTGGCTTTCGCTCTGCAGAAGTAAAGCCAGCTAGTGCTCAGGTAAGAGTGGCTTTAACAATAAGTCATTGATAACAAATTAATGATTTTGTGTTGGTCTAAACTCAAAGAAAACTGTTTGATTGATGGATTGATGGATTGATTGATTGATTGATTGATCGATCGATCAGTTTATTTACCCCTCTTGCAGCTACAGCTGACTTACAAGGGCACCAGCAACTATATTATTGATATTAATGAGTACAAAAATTGTTCATTCGTTCAGTCCTGGCAACTAATTTAACACCACTATTAAACAACAGAGCCAAAGCGAAGAGAATACCCGTGGTGGGTTTCGGGGGGGAATGGGTATTATGTTTGAAAGGAAACCTTGATTCAAATATCCTGGTTAATTGAACAACGTCTAAAACTTTGAAATAGGGGCCAAAAATAATCTTTGTAGGAGCCCTGGGTTTTCCACATATCCAAAACCATGTATTAATTTTTATTTTTAAATCCTCACATAATTTTTTTATTTGGAGAATATTAAACTTTTGCTTCCATGTCTGTCAGTATTGCCTTTTGCCACATTTAAAAGAACATGTTATCAAGCCAAGTTGTTTGAAGCACCATGGTGCTGTTCACCAAATTTTGTCAATTTTTAGCATTTTAAGTGATGTTAAAAGTGACACAGTAATACTGTGATTGACATTTTTGAATGCAGTCAGTGAATTACACTGTAGACAGTATAGTTCTGATGGGGCGTAATAGTACACACTCTTTGGATTTGGTTACATGTAAGCGAGAGTGACCAACAGCTCCGATTACTGAACATTCTCGTGACAGAATTGGTTGTTTGCCACTTTGTGTACGTACATGTAGAGCATAAACAGTCATGCAGACTTCCTTCCTATTGTTTAAAACTGATTTAATTAACTACACTAGCTTTGTGATCTAAATGAGTAACCACTGAAATGACCATTAGACAGAGACAGTAAAATCTATAAGTACTGTATCACTCTTAGGAACATGGTTAACCCATTGACTCCGGGGGGTTCCCCATTGACGAGGCTAGCCGGTTCAGGCTCAGTGGTTTGGGTGTCAACAGGTTAAGGACCCATTTTGCACCTTTCCTTGACACCCTTTTTACTGACTTTATGCCCTTGTTAACCCATGGACACCTCAAATTCCCTGGGACGCCCCCAGTTGATGAGTAAAATCAACTGGCATTAGACAGAGTAAAATCTGTCAAGTCTCACTCCCAGGTGTCAATGGGTAAATTAATGGAGGGGACATAGTTTTGACTGCTTATCCCATTGACACCTCAAATGCCCTAGGACGCCCCTAGTTGATGAGTATCATCTGGCGTTATGGTAAAATCTGTTTTGTCTCACTCCCTGATGTCAATGGGTTAAGTGAGACCAAATCCTATTGGTTGCCGGGGTGTTTAACCCAGTTTTGCTTGAAAACTTAAGTTTTTGTTAATAGTGAATGGCCTGGAATGGATAATTACTGGGTTGCCAAACCCAGTCAGAATCTTTGTTTCATTTTGCTGTTTTTTTAAATTTTTTTCCGTGTTGGTAAAAGCCTTGCCTGACTCTCCCCTGCTAAGTGGTGTCTTTGTGCATAGAGTCTTCTGTGCGTATTTTGTTAGGTTTGAGGGGGTTGGGGTAATGTGTAGATTTCTCTGGTGCACACAGGAGAACACTTAATTAACCTGCAATGGCGTCAAAAGTCATTGTAACGCGAATGGGGTTTTAGTGCATCTTTAAACCAAATATACCCTTATGGAGCTCAAGAATGGAACATCACTTGGATAAACAGAAAGGTGGTGAAAAATAAATATCTCCAATCTTAAAAGCGATGAGTAATGGACTTCAACAACAATCTTTCACCTGTCGAGTCAAAATCAAAGTGAGCTGTACAGTGTATTTCTAATATTTTGCCAAGTGTGCTGTTATGTACAACACTTACAACACTGAAACCAAATGGAAAAATCTCTGGTAACTTAAGGGTTCAACAAAGACAGAGAAGGAATCGAACACCTTCAGGGGATCTGGATAAACAAGAAAGGCAGTGAAAAATTAATATCTCGAGTCTTTAAGGCAACAAGGAATGGTCTTCGACAACAATTTCATTTTTCGCCGTTGGATATCAAGTGAGCTTTGTTCCTAATATTTTACTAATGTGACAGTGAAGAAGTATTTGCATGAAAGCTTGTTGTCTCTTTTGTGCTTCATTATTTATGGTCAAGGTTCTTTCAAAAAGGGTTTGATGTGAACTGTCAGAAATTTATTTAATTGCATATGCTTGTGACTCGGATTGTGTCTTGTTTGCACTCACGCAATTGAAATACACTGTAGGAAGGGTTCACGAAAAGAAGTTGTGAGGGAACTTGAAAATGATCAGCATGTCAGCCTAAAAGCCAATGTTTTTGGATTCCGTTTTATTTTCTTCAATCTTTCTGGGTTTAGTACTTTGCTAGTAACCACATGCCTTCTCAGGGGGGCTATTTACCTAAGACTTCTACCATGGCACTACAATGATACACAATACCAAAACAATATTGTGTACTACTAGAGGTACATATTGCCCAAAGACAATTTGAATCTCCTGGCGGGGAAAAAAAAAGCTATATTGGCAATATGGAATAAAGCGCTGTGTTACTGCACTACCACACGTACGCAATGCGTGCTTATTTTTTCTAAAGATGACAGGAATTTTTCCTTTCTGAAAAATGACTAATAGGCTGGTAGCCAGGTTTTTAACCTCAGAAAAAGATCTGTTTCGTCGTATGAAGGTGTGAGCCAAAGGGCCTCTGCTGGCACGACTTCTGGGTGACCCCTTAAATGGTCTTAATGACCCCCAACTTGAAAAAATTGCTGGGAATGCTGCAGTTCAATACCACCCAACTCAGTTTCCTTCTGTTTTTGAGTAACACATACCTCAGGCAACCCATTCTACGCTCATGGACAATAATGTTGATTTGGATGACGATTACAAGGAAATTGTGATTTCCCTATGTAGGGTGACAAAGGTGTAAAAATTGAGAAAACAGAAAGTGAACCGAAAGGACCATTCAATGACCCCTCCTCCGGCAGCCAACCAGCCACTATACTTCGCCGACAGCTCAAGCCAGGTTTGCTTCCCATGGTCCCTGAACTTGCAAAGCACATGCAATCAGACATAATGACCTCAGTGGTCGCACCTATTGCACAAGTGAAGGAAGTACCACAGGTACATGTAAAATCTTGTGTTGCATTGTTTGTCAAGGTTTAATTCAAGATTGGCATGAAGTAGGCATTAAAAACTCTGTTTTCTGTCAGGAGCCCTTCATTTATCTCTTGTTAGGTACATGTACAGCTGTAGGCATGAAGCAGTTTTGTTGTAATGGTCAGTCAAAGGTATTAGATTTGTTCAAAGGGTTTGAGGTAGAGACCTTGCTTTTATTTTTCAGGAGCCTGTTGTACAAGGTGAATTGAACCAAGCGCCTGGTGCACCAGTTGTGAAGGCAGCTGCTCACATTCTGACAGCTGTTCAGAAGCTTCTGCATCTCGCTGAGCTAGAGGGACTCAGGAGCTCCAAATATATTCAAAATTGACTAAAAACAATTAACATGAAGGTGAGTGGTCTATAAAGAAGGAGTTAAGTTTATTACCCAGAACCTTGAGGACACTTGACGTTCTTACTGCAGCGTAAAGTAAATTCGGTCGTGGCCACACTATTGTAATTAGCCAGTATCAAAAATACCATAATACTCTTTCTTTGTACATCCAAAATTTAGCGCATTGTTTCCAGTTTCTCTTGGGACCATTTTAAGTCCCAATTGAAAATAAAAACAATGCGTATGCAAAATTTTGGAGGGACAAACAAAGAGTATTATGGTATTTGTGATATTGGCTCAAAGAAAGAACTTCTGTTCTCCTGACATTCTTTTTTCATTGAGAATGTTCTCCAGATAATTGGTACAGTTGCCCTTAGTTGAGTCTCAGGTACATGAAGATCTGACAAATATTTTTGACAGAACTTGTCCATGGGCAAGTGGCATGTAAAAATCTCTTGCCCGCCAGGATGGGCTGGTTGTCCATAGTCTACTGACTGAAGCCTGGCAAAACCAATCCACATACATGTAATTCAGGAGCAAAAATAACAAACAAACAAAAGATGCAACATTTCAGTCT
>NC_090882.1:703807-744925 GCF_036669935.1 Montipora foliosa
GCTGCCTTGTGTCGTGCTTTTTTTGATATGTCTTCTTCTTGCGTCGAATTTCCTCTGGTGGGGGAACTTTACAGGCCAAAATGAAATCGTTGGAATCGTTGAAACATGCGCCGCGGCGAGTGTTCCATTCCTAAGAATCTGCTGAATTCGCTTTTTTTCTATTGTTAGTAAACCAGTGTATTAGCTGGAAAACTAATGGAAATCCCAAATCTTTTTGTTGTTGGGGGGCGGGGGAGAGCGGGTCATCCAATGTCCACCAACAGACAACACAGCCTTGCATAGTTGGTGGTCTCTTTAGTGGAGAGGTTGCATCATATGTCTTTTAGGGTAAATTTTCTCTGCGCTAGAAGAGGCGACGAGTGCACTATCCAGCCCCACAAGTGCTGGTCAAGGTATAAATGAAGGAGGATCAGGTCTGCTTTCTTGATGCAAACCAGTCTTCTGGTATCTGCCCATGCCCAACAAGTAACTCAATGGTCTTCTCCTGCAAATTTACCTGACTTTTTGTCCATTTTACCATAAGATTCCCTTCTTTCCATCAGCCCCTGGACCTTTAGCGCACCCTTATGAACACTATAACATACGCTCCACTTTTCATCTCTTCAAGGGTTAACTTTGATTGCTTCAAGGCTAAGTGCAGGTGGGGTTTTTTGGGTGATATTGTGTAGTGAGGAGTTGCCTGCATCCCCTTGAATCTTGGCAGGAACTAAATCTTCGTCTTAAGAACCATAAGGCTGAAGACATCTTTGAATTCTGCTGCTCTCGGTGAACAACTACCTTGCATAGTTGGCTGTCTCCTTGGAGTGGAATAAGTCAGGTTTTTTGAGGTTGGAGAGAGTTGATAGGCTGAAGCTAGAATGGTAACCATTGATTTCTTTTTTTTTTTACCTCTTCCAAAAAAAAAGGAAAAAATACCTGGAGTTTGGTGGTAGCTTCCACTTATTCAGATCAACTGGGTGCAAATAACAAAAGGTTTTTTTTATTCTCCACACTTGTACTCAATCATGTCCTTTGATGCCATTCCGTCTTTGTCCAAGTTTCTGACGCGCTATGGACTGTTCGTCTAAATTGGCGTCTTCACGTTCATCCTGGGCTCAAAAAAAGTTGCAATTGTTTATTATCAGGCAAATTCCGCGTGGATCTTGCCCTTTCTACAAAATATTACTATTTTTGACCATGGAATCCTTAAAAGTCCCCCACTCAAAAAAGACCGTCTGATCGTGTGGTAGATGCTGTGCATTTTTTATAATCTTTTTTATCACCTCGGTGACTGTGGTCGTTCCAACCCACTGTACTTACGTAAAGTACTGACTGCAGAAGGGTTATGCAACCATGTTTATGCTCAACCAAAAAAAATCATTTACCCATAAAAGACACACCCATACCAACAAGAACATCAATGACTGCAGAAGGGTTCTGCAACCATGTTTATGCTCAACCAAAAAATCATTTACCCATAAAAGACACACCCATACCAACAAAATTATCAATGACTGCAAAAGGGTTCTGCAAAAATCATTTACCCAAAAAGACACACCCATACCAACAAAAACATCAATGACTGCAGAAGGGTTCTGCAACCATGTTTATGCTCAACCAAAAGCATATAATGAACGTCGTTTGTTCGACTCACATAAAGGACCGTTGGCTTTTTTAAATAGACTGGCAAGTAAAACAAAATTATATCCATGAGTCTTGAGCCTATTGGTACGATACTGTTCTTCTGGTTTTTCTTCTGCCTTTGCAAAAGGCTCTTGAGCACCCTTTGAACCTTTTTTGTCTCTTTTGGAGGGGAAGAGATGGTTGTTAGTTTTCTTCTGGTTGGAAAAAACTGTGGCTGACAACATCCTCGATCCGTAGAGTCTCACATCTATAAAAAGCGTGGTACTCTGTAATTTATCTCCTCGGCTACATGGTTGCTGAGAAAATGAACTCTAAAATAGTTAACAATGATAAACTAACTAAACAAACGTATAAATTTACATCTTAGTAGTGAAAATATACATATAAGCTACCTAGATTTTAAATAGGTAGTAGAAGTCATCAAACTCCAGTTGGATTCCATGGTGAAACTTCACTCTTTTCGTGTTCCTCTTTGAAACCGTAACCCCCCAAGAAAAAGATCCTCTTCGGTTTCGTCATCTTCTTCTTTGAATATGATGACCAACGCCAAGCCATGTTAGAGATCTGGGGCGAATACTGGGACATTGAGGTAAATCGCCCGCGTCCACTCTTCCGCCCATCACGCAAAAGGCGCGGCATGTTAGAGAGCTGGGCCGACTCCTGGTTCATTATTTCCGTTGACTTTTTTGCTGTCTTTGGTATAGTGATTTTTGTGCTGTTTACACCTGTCCCCCCCCCCCCCTCCCAATAAAAATTATTGAGGTGTATGTCAAGTGCCGCCTCAAACTTGAACCATTTTTTAGGGGAAAGACTTTTGTTTCATGGTTTTTTTTTCTTTTTCTGCTCATATGTGTCTAAAAAAAAAATGGTATGGTGGTTTTTTGTGCTGTTTCTCGATTGCTTAGACACACAGTGATATGACAGCCTCGATTCTGTCATCTACTGCTTCTTCTGTCTTTTTTATACGTAACCCCTGCCTCCTCCGAAAAAAAAAGGTGGTGGGGGGGGGGGGGGGTTAATGTTGTTGAAAAAACATAAAAACCCCTTGATCAATAATTTACATAAATAAGGATGGGATGACAAGGTCGATTCTTTTCTATTCAGTCAGGGGTTTGTCCGGTCTGTCCGAACAACAACAACAAAAAAGGACAATAGGAATCCTTATGGTGAAGTGGTTTCCATCCACAAACAATTGCTACAAGAAAAAACCTCCATATTTAAAAAAAAACATTAACATAGTGTGGAAAAAACTCCTTCACATTTACAAAACGAAATTAACCATAGTGTGGAAAAACCCCCACATGGTAGTAATTTAGCAAAAAAAAACAAAACAATTGCTACAAGAAATACCTCCATATTTACAAAAAGAACTTAACATAGTGTGGGGAAAAAGCCATATGGTAGTAATTTAGAAAAAACCTCCCTATTTACAAAAAAGAATTTAAAGTAGTAGTATAATAATATTTACAAAAAGAATGTAACATAGTGTTGGGGAAAAACCCCATATGGTAGTAATTTGGGAAAAAGCCAATTGCTATAAAAAAAAACCTCCATATTTACAAAAAAGAACATAACATAGTGTGGGGAAAAACCCCATATGGTAGTAATTTGGGAAAAAAAAACCATTGATAGAAAAAATACCTCCATATTTACAAAAACGAATTTAACATAGTGTGGGGGAAAAAACTTCCTCCATATTTACAAATTCACATCTACTTGTCAGGATGGTGGACTCTTTGACTTTGACACTGAGATCAACATATGACTGTCTGT
Organism: Montipora foliosa; assembly: GCF_036669935.1. Lineage (NCBI taxonomy): Eukaryota > Metazoa > Cnidaria > Anthozoa > Scleractinia > Acroporidae > Montipora > Montipora foliosa. Next base: position 707,204 of record NC_090882.1, read on the forward strand.
AACTACCTGTTTCCCAGCTAGTTTCTTGTATGGGTATCACTAGTTCAACTTTTTCCTTGTTCTTTTTGGTCTGGGTGCTGGTATACCATATTTATTAACTTTTTTTCTTGGGCTTAAAATTCCACTTAATCTCCAGTAAAAGGTAGAATTTCCTCCATCAGGGAGGTTCAGATGGTTTAAGTGGGCTTAATACTCCATGGCCCTTGGTACTTAAGCCTTTACGCAAAATTTGGAACCGGTCAAAGACTGTGGGGTTGACTAACAATTGATGCTTCACTGCAAGGTGTAAAGCTGATTTTTTTAAATACTTATGTCCAAAAAAAAAAAAAAAAATGCGAAAACACTGTGGTTCTCACAGTCAGGCGTATAAACTGGTAGTAATTTAGACAATAATGACGAAAACACCTCCTCCATAGTTATAAAAAAAAAAGAATTTAACATAGTAGTATACAAAAATATTAATAGCCAATGCCTCATCATGGTGTGATTCAACTGAGAAAAGTGTGACTCTTTCATTTTTTAACTCACGCCCAAGGTTCTTCCAAATTGGACTGACAAAAGGGAAGAGATCTTTCAGGGACAACAATAGTTCAATATTTTGGTCTGGGTGCTATTGCGTCATATCTTCTCGATTTTTTTTTTTTAAAAGAGCACTTGCCAACACCTTCATTAGCATCATTTGCTTGGCAAAAAAGTCTCAGGCTTCTTCCAAAACATCTATCGCAGGGTAAACATTTCGTAGAACTGGTTGTCCACTTCATCTTCATAAAAAAAAGGTCTTAAGGGAGCAGATCGAGCACAAGGTGGATTTATTTTTTCCTTCTTAAAAAAAAAAACCATATATTTGCCATGCGATGGAAGCTAGTCTCTCTGGACTGGTACATACAAAACGCGTTCTCTTTCCCTCCCCAAGGGAGTGGGTGTGGGGTACAAAACATTTTTCACAATCCATACTTTCTTTCACGACCTTGGTTGAATTTTTCGAGCATGGTGAACATTTCGTGGTGTTATCGCCAAGATATCCCTTTCTGATTTGGTTGTGTGTGATGTTGGCTCCTGAATGCCAAATTTAACATTTCTGATGGATTGTTTTGCTTTTTTCTTTGCTCCACAGATTTCACTCCACAGATTTCAACGGGAAAAAAAGGGCGACAGACGGAAGGGTAAGTTGAAGGATTCATCATTGAGCTACTCTAGTGCTTTTTCCCCCACACCGACTCTTACACATATTGTGCTTTTTTTTTTAATCTCCACAGATCAAGACACACGGCGCAAAAGGGACAATGAATGCGGCAACATTTTTTTTAATTTCAAATAAAGTCATGATGACTTACAGAATATGAATGACTCTCTTTATTGTTAACGATCGATAAGGTTCGGGTCACCCACCCCAACATCCATGGCGTTACGTGTTCCTACACGGCAAAGGAAGATTCCTCTCGCTGCTCGTCCCGCTTCTTCCACTCCTGCCAACCGGCCTTAAAACTAGACGCAAATCTCGATAGGTCGGCCGGTCGAGCTGCCAGCACTGAGAGGTGATTCGCCAGCTGCCGACACAAATTTTCGCGGTACTCGAGCATGTCGCTGATCAGCGCCTGCTCTTCTTCCTTCATTAAGGTCTTCACCACCCAACGAATCACCTCTTTGACTGGATCTTGCTCTTCCTCCTTCGATTTTTTGGCTTCTGAAGGACCTGAGTGAGCAGCAGCCATCGTGAGCTCTAAAGACAACTCTCTATTAAAGAAACCCCCCAAAATACTTGGGCTTTTTTTTTCCCCGCGCTGACGTCAGTGCCACCCCCCGAATTTTGGGAAATCTAAGTTCCTCCCATAATGTCACTCAACAAAAAAAAGGGAGCGTGTGCTCTATTTTATTTTGACGCACTCTAAGCGCTACAGTTCAAAAAAGATGAACGCGATCATTCGCAGACAAATGTATCTAAAGAAAAACGGCCAACGTATAAGACAAGTCGCACAGGCCTATCGCCGTCGGAACCGGGAGAAGGTTCGTGAATGGGACCGTCGTTATCGAGAGAACAATCGAGCATTAGTCAAAGCCAGAAACCGAATCTATCAGAAACGTTATAAACAACGAGACAAGAAAAATTCCTAGCGTACCAACGAATCCCGGGGGGAGGGGGGGACTCCCATATGAAACAGACGGGGATGCTCGTCGGAAATTTTGAATTTAACCCCTAAAGGAGACCAATCGAGGCGTGGCTTAAGCAAATTCTGACCCCTAAAAGAGACCATTTAAAAACACAAAAATACCACACCGAATGAGTTTTTTTAAAAAAAAGGAATAATCATCGAATGCTTTTATCTAAAAAGAAAATTTAAAAGGAAATTTGACTTCTGTTTCTCTTCGCGTAATTCTGTGTTACTTCGCGGAACCCTAAACGAGACCTTGGTGGCATAAAATATTGGCGCTTTGCCCGGAACACCCTAAGCAAGACCAAAATCCAAAATTTACACCCCTAAGCGAGACGACGAGCATCCCTGTCTGTTTCATATGGGAGTTCTCCCCTCCCCCCCCGGGCAACGAATCTACAGAGCTAAGAATAAACAAAAAATCAGCCAATACCGAAAAGAAAAAAGCCGCCTAAAAAAGACGGAAGCTGCTAGTCAACCTCCACTTGCTAAAGACGAATCACGCCCACTGTTTACGTGTCCTTTTGACACCGACTCCCACCAAATCGAACGCTTAGAGCTCATAACCTCTCTGATGTAAATAAGTTTTTTGGGAGGAAAGAAGCATTGTACTTTATTAACGAGAGGCAAAAAAATCACAATAAAAAAACCATTGTAGCTGAGTTTCTAAGGCACTCACACCTCTTCGTAATTTTTTGGGGAAGGGGCGCGTGTAATTTTTTTTTTCGCTTACCAACACTCGACACTCGCGAAACCCCCCCCCCCCCCCCCCCCCTCCCGTCACGATGTGCTCCAGGGATTTGAATCTGCTAGGTTGGGAACTGCGTTACGAGCGAGACACGGGAGAGGTGAGCGCTCTGCGTGAGTGTTTGTTTGTTTGACGAGTATGAGCGCAGTTATTTGTTTTAAAAAACCCCTCCAGGACGGAAACCGAACCAAAAAACCACCCTTTTTAATTTTATGGAACATAGACAGATACTCAGTCACTGGGATAGACTACTGCCGGAACTGCGACAGAGCATACAATGGATGGCCGATCGGCAACAGCCCCACGACCGACGAAAACGAGGCTGGCATTCCATTCACCTTCACTTCGAACCCTGTTACATCTGTCATCGTTTATTAGTGATTAATGACCAGCATCATACACTCGCCAATTTTCCGCTTATGCACATCTGGAAACCGGCACATCCACATCATATACTCATCCATTTTCCACTAGGCCATCAATAGCAACGACAGAAATCCCCACGACTCTATCACCACTACTGTATGATGGATCCACCACCCTTAAGCTGAGACAGAAGCATATATATTTTATCTTTCAATAAAAACCACATTAAACGGATATACGCTAACGCACGAGAGTGTATGGTGGTCTTTTTTATTTCATGGGAGAAGGAGGAGAGAGAGAGACTGGGGCGAATCAAAGTGAGTTGAGCGCAAAAACCAAAAAAAACCAAATGCCCCCCCCCCCCCCCCACCAACTCGGAAGGTCATGGGGCAGCCAAGAAAAAAACCCCCTGCGAGCTAGAAAAGGCCAAGGGGAGCGGCCAAGAAAAAACCCCCCGCGAGCTAAAAAACCCTTTGAGGGGCCGCGGCGAAAAAACCCCAGCGACTTTGGTCAGCGCGTGCGCGTGGCAAGCTAGCGAGCGACGCTAAAAAGGAACCTTAAAAGAAGAGACCTATGGTTCGAACGCTAAAATAAAAGAGACCTAAAAGAGACCTAGGGTTGCACGGTGCTGGGACAAGAGGGCGACACAGGGGAGCTCACCACCTTGACCTGAAAAAAGACCTAACAAGAGACCTAGGGTTAGCGGCGCCCCTGGCACCACTTCGAAAGCTCCAAAAAGCGACCTAAAAGAGACCTAGGGTTCTACGGTGCTGGGACAAGAGGGCGTAAAGGTAAAAGAGTTATTAGTTTGAACTCTTGGATAGAATTCGTTCAAACCATCTCCATTTGCAAGAGACTTTAAGTTTTTTTGACCAATTCTAACCATGAATTCTTCGTCAAAACTCTGGCAGTTCCCTGGAATTCTCTTTCCAACAGAGATATGAAATTCCCTTGGAAGTCAGCGGATTGGAACTTAGTAAACTCATAGGCAGAATTAGTCGAAACCACCTCCAAAGTCATACTACCCATATCCACTGAGTTCCAAGGAAATTGTTTTGAATGTAAAAGAGTTATTACGGTGAACCCATGGGTAGAATTAGGCCAAAACAACTCCACACTTATAACACAGATCTTGTCTTTGTTTCAAAGAGATTTGGAGGAAACTCCAAGAGTCTTGATAAAAAACTCATGGGTAGTCTTGGTATAAGCCTTTTTCAATGTCATACTACGCATATCCACTGAGTTCTGAAGTTAGCGTGAATGTGCAGGTTCCCTTTGGACGTCTTTTACGAATGAGAGCATCTCCTTGAAACTTAGCAAATATAAATGGTATAACATCTGAGGTGATATGGACCAATTCTGCCCATAAGTTTACCTTTAAAACTCTTTTACTTGCAACAAAACCTGTAGAATTTGGTTTGGACTAATTGAACCCATGAGTTCACCGTATCAACTGTTTTGCTTCCAAGACATAACGCATATCGGTAGTACTACTTTGAAGGTGGTTTGGACATGACGTTGGAGCTGGTTTTGACCAATTAAACCCATGACTTCACCCTAGTAACTCGTCTGCCTTCAGAAAAATTCTCTTGAAACTCAAGAGATATGGACAGTTTGACTTTGGCCAATTCGACCAATTCTGCCCATGGGTTCACACTGATAACTCTCTTGCTTTGAACTCATGGGCGAAAATAGTCCAAACCTCCTCCAAAATCATACTACCCATATCCACTGAGTTCCAAGGAGAATGTTTACGGTGAACCCATGGGTGGAATTTGTCCAAAACAACTCCACACTCATAACACTGATCTTTTCTGTGTTTCAAAGAGATTTGGAGGGAACTCCCAGAGTTTTGATAAAGAACTCATGGGTAGACTTGGTATAAGCTTTTTCGAATGTCATACTACGCATATCCACTGAGCACGAAGTTAGCGTGAATGTGCAGGTTCCCTTTGAACGTCTTTTACTAATAGAAAAGTTCCTTAGAACTTGACAAATGAAGATTCTATGACTTTTGAGGTGGTATCGACAAATTCTGCCCCTAAATTCACCTTTAAAACTCTTTTACTTGCAGCAAAACCTGTAGAATTAGCTTTGGACTAACTGTACCCATGAGTTTACTGTAAAAACTGTTTTGCTCCCAAGACTTAACGCATATGGGTAGTATGACTTTGGAGGACGTTTGGACATGACGTCGGAGATACTTTTAACCAATTGAACCCATGAGTTCACTCTAGTAACTCGTCTCCTTCCAGAAACATTTCCTTGAAACTCAGGAGATATGGAAAGTTTGACTTTGGAGATTATTTTGACCAATTCTGCCCATAGGCATTTTAACTTTTTTAAAATTTGGTCGAGATAAACGTTTTTGCTGTTTTCACTGGAAAACTGCTGCAAACACTGCAAAATAGTACTTTTCATAAAACATGTTACAGGCTAAAACGAACCTTTTGCACAATTTTTCACTATCACTGTAATTTTAACTTTTTAAAAATTTGGTCATGATAAACGTTTTTGCTGTTTTTACTGATAAACTGCTGCAAAAACTGGAAAAATAGCAGTTTTCATAAAACGTGTTATTTAGAGGCTAAAACGAACGTTTTGCACAATTTTGCACTGGCACTGTAATTTTAACTTTTTTAAAAATTGGTCATGATAAACGCTTTTGCTGTTTTTACTGGAAAACTGTTGCAAATACTGCAAAATAGCAGTTTTCATAAAACGTGTTATTTAGAGGCTAAAACGAACGTTTTGCACAATTTTGCACTGGCACTGTAATTTTAACTTATTTAAAATTTGGTCATTATAAACGTTTTTGCTGTTTTTACTGGAAAACTGCTGCAAACACTGCAAAATAGCAGTTTTCATAAAGCGTATTATTTAAAGGCAAAAACGAACGTTTTCCCAATTTTGCTCTGGCACTGTAAGTTTAAATTTTTTAAAATTTGGTCGTGATAAACGTTTTTGCTGTTTTTACTGGAAAAGTGCTGGAAACACTGCAAAATAGCAGTTTTCATAAAACGTGTTATTTAGAGCCTAAAATGAACGTTTTGCACAATTTTGCACTGGCACAGTAATTTTAACTTTTTTTAAATTTGGTCGTGATAAACGTTTTTGCTGTTTTTACTGGAAAACTGTTGCAAATACTGCAAAATAGTAGTTTTCATAAAACGTGTTATTTAGAGGCTAAAACGAACGTTTTGCACAATTTTGCTTTTGCACTGAAATTTTAACTTTTCTAAAATTTGGTCATGATAAACGTTTTTGCTGTTTTTACTGGAAAACTGCTTCAAACACTGCAAAATAGCAGTTTTCATAAAACGTGTTATTTAGAGGCAAAAACGAACGTTTTGCACAATTTTGCACTGTCACTGTAATTTCAACTTTGTTAAAATTTGGTCCTAATAGGCGTTTCTGCTGTTTTTAATGGAAAACTGGTGCAAACACTGGAAAATAGCACTTTTCATAAAACTTGTTAGAGGCTAAAACGAACGTTTTGCACATTTTTTGACTGGCACTGTAATTTTAAATTTTTTAAAATTTAGTCGTGATAAACGTTTTTGCTGGTTTTACTGGAAAACTGCTGCAAACACCGCAAAATAGCAGTTTTCAGTAAACGTGTTACTTAGAGGCAAAAACTAACGTTTTGCACAATTTTGCACTGGCACTGTAATTTGAACTTTTAAAAAATTTTGTCATGATAAACGTTTTTCCGGTTTTTACTAGAAAACTGTTGCAAACACTGCAAAATATCAGTTTTCATAAAACGTGTTATTTAGAGGCTAAAACGAACGTTTTGCACAATTTTGCTTTTGCACTGAAATTTTAACTTTTTTAAAAGTTGCTCATGATAAACGCTTTTGCTGTTTTTACTGGAAAACTGCTCCAAACACTGCAAAATAGCAGTTTTCATAAAACGTGTTATTTAGAGGCAAAAACGAACGTTTTGCACAATTTTGCACTGGCACTGTAATTTTAACTTTTTTAAAAATTGGTCATGATAAACTTTTTACCCGTTTTTACTGGAAAATTGCTGCTAACATCGCAAAATAGCAGTTTTCATAAAACGTGTTATTTAGAGGCAAAGACGAACGTTTTGCACAATTTTGCACTGTCACTGTAATTTCAACTTTATTAAAATTTGGTCATGATAGGCGTTTCTGCTGTTTTTAATGAAAAACTGGTGCAAACACTGAAAAATAGCACTTTTCATAAAACTTGTTACAGGCTAAAACGAACGTTTTGCACATTTTTTGACTGGCACTACAATTTAAAATTTTTTAAAATTTAGTCGTGATAAACGTTTTTGCTGGTTTTACTGGAAAACTGCTGCAAACACCGCAACATAGCAGTTTTCAGTAAACGTGTTACTTAGAGGCAAAAACTAACGTTTTGCACAATTTTGCACTGGCACTGTAATTTGAACTTTTAAAAAATTTTGTCATGATAAACGTTTTTCCGGTTTTTACTAGAAAACTGCTGCAAACACTGCAAAATAGCAGTTTTCATAAAACGTGTTATTTAGAGGCTAAAACGAACGTTTTGCACAATTTTGCTTTTGCACTGAAATTTTAACATTTTTAAAATTTGGTCATGAGAAACGTTTTTGCTGTTTTTACTGGAAAACTGCTGCAAACACTGCAAAATAAGAGTTTTCATAAAGCGTATTATTAAGAGGCTAAAACGAACGTTTTGCACAATTTTGTACTGGCACTGTAATTTTAACTTTTTAGAAATTTGGTCATGATGAACGTTTTTGCAGTTTTACGTTTATCATGACCAAATTTTAAAAAAGTTAAAATTACAGTGCCAGTGCAAAATTGTGCAAAACGTTCTTCTTAGCCTGTAATTAACAAGTTTTATGAAAACTGCTATTTTGCAGTGTTTGAAGGACTTCTCCAGCAAAAACAGCAAAAACGTTTATCATGACCAAATTTTAAAAAAGTCAAAATTAAAGTGCCAGTGCAAAATTGTGCAAAACGTTCGTTTTAGCCGCTAAATAACACGTTTTATGAAAACTGCTATTTTGCCGTGTTTGCAGAAGTTTTCCAGTAAAAACAGCAAAAAAAATTATCATGACCAATTTTTAAAAAAGTTAAAATTACAGTGCCAGTGCAAAATTTTGCAAAACGTTCATTTTAGCCTCTAAATAACACGTTTTATGAAAACTGCTATTTTGCAGTGTTTGCATCAGTTTTTCAGTAAAAACAGCAAAAACGTTTATCAAGACCAATTTTTAAAAAAGTTAAAATTACAGTGCCAGTGCAAAACTGTGCAAAACGTTCGTTTTAGCCTCTAAATAACACGTTTTATGAAAACTGCTATTTTGCAGTGTTTGCAGCAGTTTTGCAGTAAAAACAGCAAAAACGTTTATCATGACCAATTATTAAAAAAGTTAAAATTACAGTGCCAGTGCAAAATTGTGCAAAACGTTCGTTTTAGCCTCTAAATAACACGTTTTATGAAAACTGCTATTTTGCAGTGTTTTCAGCAGTTTTCCAGTAAAAACAGCAAAAACGTTTATCATGAGCAATTTTTAAAAAAGTTAAAATTACAGTGCCGGTGCAAAATTGTGCAAAACGTTCGTTTTAGCCTCTAAGTAACACTTTTTATGAAAACTGCTATTTTGCAGTGTTTGCAGCAGTTTTCCAGTAAAAAGAGCAAAAACGTTTATCAAGACCAATTTAAAAAAAAAGCTAAAATTACAGTCCCAGTGCAAAATTGTGCAAAACGTTCGTTTTAGCCTCTAAATAACACGTTTTATGAAAACTGCTATTTTGCAGTGTTTGCAGCAGTTTTCCATTAAAAACAGCAAAAACGTTTATCATGACCAATTTTTAAAAAAGTTAAATTTACAGTGCCAGTGCAAAATTGTGCAAAACGTTCGTTTTAGCCTCTAAATAACACGTTTTATGAAAACTGCTATTTTGCAGTGTTTGCAGGAGTTTTCCAGTAAAAACTGCAAAAACGTTTATCATGAGCAATTTTTAAAAAAGTTAAAATTACAGTGCCAGTGCAAAATTGTGCAAAACGTTCGTTTTAGCCTCTAAATAACACGTTTTATGAAAACTGCTATTTTGCAGTGTTTGCAGCAGTTTTCCAGTAAAAACAGCAAAAACGTTTATCATGACTAATTTGTAAAAAAGTTAAAATTACAGTGCCAGTGCAAAATTGTGCAAAACGTTCGTTTTAGCCTCTAAATAACACGTTTTATGAAAACTGCTATTTTGCAGTGTTTGCAGCAGTTTTCCAGTAAAAACAGCAAAAACGTTTATCATGACCAATTTTTAAAAAAGTTAAATTTACAGTGCCAGTGCAAAATTGTGCAAAACGTTCGTTTTAGCCTCTAAATAACACGTTTTATCAAAACTGCTATTTTGCAGTGTTTGCAGCAGTTTTCCAGTAAAAACAGCAAAAACGTTTATGATGACCAATTTTTAAAAAAGTTAAATTTACAGTGCCAGTGCAAAATTGTGCAAAACGTTCGTTTTAGCCTCTAAATAACACGTTTTATGAAAACTGCTATTTTGTAGTGTTTGCAGCAGTTTCCCAGTAAAAACAGCAAAAACGTTTATCATGAGCAATTTTTAAAAAAGTTAAAATTACAGTGCCAGTGCAAAATTGTGCAAAACGTTCGTTTTAGCCTCTAAATAACACGTTTTATAAAAACTGCTATTTTGCAGTGTTTGCAGTAGTTTTCCAGTAAAAACAGCAAAAACGTTTCTCATAAGCAATTTTTAAAAAAATTAAAATTACAGTGCCAGTGCAAAATTGTGCAAAACGTTCGTTTTAGCCTCTAAATAACACAGTTTATAAAAACTGCTAATTTGCAGTGTTTGCAGCAGTTTTCCAGTAAAAACAGCAAAAACGTTTATCATGAGCAATTTTTAAAAAAGTTAAAATTACAGTGCAGGTGCAAAATTGTGCAAAACGTTCGTTTTAGCCTCTAAATAACACGTTTTATGAAAACTGCTATTTTGCAGTGTTTGCAGCAGTTTTCCATTAAAAACAGCAAAAATGTTTATCAAGACCAATTATTAAAAAAGTTAGAATTACAGTGCCAGTGCAAAATTGTGCAAAACGTTCGTTTTAGCCTCTAAACAACACGTTTTATGAAAACTGCTATTTTGCAGTGTTTGCAGCAGTTTTCCATTAAAAACAGCAAAAACTTTTATCAAGACCAATTTTTAAAGGAGTTAAAATTACAGTGCCAGTGCAAAATTGTGCAAAACGTTCGTTTTAGCCTCTAAATAACACGTTTTATGAAAACTGCTATTTTGCAGTGTTTCCAGCAGTTTTCCATTAAAAACAGCAAAAAACGTTTATCATGACCAATTTTAAAAAAATTTAAAATTACACTGCCAGTGCAAAATTGTGCAAAACGTTCGTTTTAGCCTCTAAATAACACGTTTTATGAAAACTGCTATTTTGCAGTGTTTGCAGCAGTTTTCCAGTAAAAACAGCTAAAACGTTTATCATGAGCAACTTTTAAAAAAGTTAAAATTACAGTGCCAGTGCAAAATTGTGCAAAACATTCGTTTTAGCCTCTAAATAACACGTTTTATGAAAACTGCTATTTTGCAGAGTTTGCAGCAGTTTCCAGTAAAAACAGCAAAAACGTTTATCATGACCAATTTGTAAAAAAGTTAAAATTACAGTGCCAGTGCAAAATTGTGCAAAACGTTCGTTTTAGCCTGTAAATAACACGTTTCATGAAAAATGCTATTTTGCAGTGTTTGCAGCAGTTTTCCAGTAAAAACAGCAAAAACGTTTATCATGACCAATTTTTAAAAAAGTTAAAATTACAGTGCCGATGCAAAATTGTGCAAAACGTTCGTTTTAGCCTCTAAATAACACGTTTTATGAAAACTGCTATTTTGCAGTGTTTGCAGCAGTTTTCCAGTAAAAACAGCAAAAAAGTTTATCATGACCAATTATTAAAAAAGTTAAAATTACAGTGCCGATGCAAAATTGTGCAAAACGTTCGTTTTAGCCTCTAAATATCACGTTTTATGAAAACTGTTACTTTGCAGTGTTTGCAAGAGTTTTCCATTAAAAACAGCAAAAACGTTTATCATGACCAATTTTTAAAAAAGTTAAAATTACAGTGCCAGTGCAAAATTGTGCAAAACGTTCGTTTTAGCCTCTAAATAACACGTTTTATAAAAACTGCTATTTTCCAGTGTTTGCAGCAGTTTTCCAGTAAAAACAGCAAAAACGTTTATCATGAGCAATTTTTAAAAAAGTTAAAATTACAGTGCCAGTGCAAAATTGTGCAAAACGTTCGTTTTAGCCTCTAAATAACACGTTTTATAAAAACTGCTATTTTGCAGTGTTTGCAGTAGTTTTCCAGTAAAAACAGCAAAAACGTTTCTCATAAGCAATTTTTAAAAAAATTAAAATTACAGTGCCAGTGCAAAATTGTGCAAAACGTTCGTTTTAGCCTCTAAATAACACGTTTTATAAAAACTGCTAATTTGCAGTGTTTGCAGCAGTTTTCCAGTAAAAACAGCAAAAACGTTTATCATGACCAATTTTTAAAAAAGTTAAAATTACGGTGCAGGTGCAAAATTGTGCAAAACGTTCGTTTTAGCCTCTAAATAACACGTTTTATGAAAACTGCTATTTTGCAGTGTTTGCAGCAGTTTTCCATTAAAAACAGCAAAAACGTTTATCAAGACCAATTATTAAAAAAGTTAAAATTACAGTGCCAGTGCAAAATTGTGCAAAACGTTCGTTTTAGCCTCTAAATAACACGTTTTTTGAAAACTGCTATTTTGCAGTGTTTGCAGCAGTTTTCCAGTAAAAACAGCAAAAACGTTTATCATGAGCAATTTTTAAAAAAGTTAAAATTACTGTGCCAGTGCAAAATTGTGCAAAACATTCGTTTTAGCCTCTAAATAACACGTTTTATGAAAACTGCTATTTTGCAGAGTTTGCAGCAGTTTTGCAGTAAAAACAGCAAAAACGTTTATCATGACCAATTATTAAAAAAGTTAAAATTACAGTGCAGGTGCAAAATTGTGCAAAACGTTCGTTTTAGCCTCTAAATATCACGTTTTATGAAAACTGCTATTTTGCAGTGTTTGCAGCAGTTTTCCATTAAAAACAGCAAAAACGTTTATCATGACCAATTTTTAAAAAAGTTAAAATTACAGTGCCAGTGCAAAATTGTGCAAAACGTTCGTTTTAGCCTCTAAATAACACGTTTTATGAAAACTGCTATTTTGCAGTGTTTTTAGCAGTTTTCCATTAAAAACAGCAAAAAACGTTTATCATGACCAATTTTAAAAAAATTTAAAATTACAGTGCCAGTGCAAAATTGTGCAAAACGTTCGTTTTAGCCTCTAAATAACACGTTTTATGAAAACTGCTATTTTGCAGTGTTTGCAGCAGTTTTCCACTAAAAACAGCAAAAACGTTTATCATGAGCAATTTTTAAAAAAGTTAAAATTACAGTGCCAGTGCAAAATTGTGCAAAACGTTCGTTTTAGCCTCTAAATAACACGTTTTATGAAAACTGCTATTTTGCAGAGTTTGCAGCAGTTTTCCAGTAAAAACAGCAAAAACGTTTATCATGACCAATTTTTAAAAAAGTTAAAAATACAGTGCCAGTGCAAAATTGTGCAAAACGTTTGTTTTAGCCTCTAAATAACACGTTTTATGAAAACTGTTATTTTGCAGTGTTTGCAGCAGTTTTCCAGTAAAAACAGGAAAAACGTTTATCATGACCAATTTTTAAAAAAGTTAAAATTACAGTGCCAGTGCAAAATTGTGCAAAACGTTCGTTTTAGCCTCTAAATAACACGTTTTATGAAAACTGCTATTTTGCAGTGTTTGCAGCAGTTTTCCAGTAAAAACAGCAAAAACGTTTATCATGACCAATTTTTAAAAAAGTTAAAATTACAGTGCCAGTGCAAAATTGTGCAAAACGTTCGTTTTAGCCTCTAAATAACACGTTTTATGAAAACTGCTATTTTGCAGTGTTTGCAGCAGTTTTCCAGTAAAAACAGCAAAAACGTTTATCATGACCAATTTTTAAAAAAGTTAAAATTACAGTGCCAGTGCAAAATTGTGCAAAACGTTCGTTTTAGCCTCTAAATAACACGTTTTATGAAAACTGCTATTTTGCAGTGTTTGCAGCAGTTTTCCAGTAAAAACAGCAAAAACGTTTATCATGACCAATTTTTAAAAAAGTTAAAATTACAGTGCCAGTGCAAAATTGTGCAAAACGTTCGTTTTAGCCTCTAAATAACACGTTTTATGAAAACTGCTATTTTGCAGTGTTTGCAGCAGTTTTCCAGTAAAAACAGCAAAAACGTTTATCATGACCAATTTTTAAAAAAGTTAAAATTACAGTGCCAGTGCAAAATTGTGCAAAACGTTCGTTTTAGCCTCTAAATAACACGTTTTATGAAAACTGCTATTTTGCAGTGTTTGCAGCAGTTTTCCAGTAAAAACAGCAAAAACGTTTATCATGACCAATTTTTAAAAAAGTTAAAATTACAGTGCCAGTGCAAAATTGTGCAAAACGTTCGTTTTAGCCTCTAAATAACACGTTTTATGAAAACTGCTATTTTGCAGTGTTTGCAGCAGTTTTCCAGTAAAAACAGCAAAAACGTTTATCATGACCAATTTTTAAAAAAGTTAAAATTACAGTGCCAGTGCAAAATTGTGCAAAACGTTCGTTTTAGCCTCTAAATAACACGTTTTATGAAAACTGCTATTTTGCAGTGTTTGCAGCAGTTTTCCAGTAAAAACAGCAAAAACGTTTATCATGACCAATTTTAAAAAAGTTAAAATTACAGTGCCAGTGCAAAATTGTGCAAAACGTTCGTTTTAGCCTCTAAATAACACGTTTTATGAAAACTGCTATTTTGCAGTGTTTGCAGCAGTTTTCCAGTAAAAACAGCAAAAACGTTTATCATGACCAATTTTTAAAAAAGTTAAAATTACAGTGCCAGTGCAAAATTGTGCAAAACGTTCGTTTTAGCCTCTAAATAACACGTTTTATGAAAACTGCTATTTTGCAGTGTTTGCAGCAGTTTTCCAGTAAAAACAGCAAAAACGTTTATCATGACCAATTTTTAAAAAAGTTAAAATTACAGTGCCAGTGCAAAATTGTGCAAAACGTTCGTTTTAGCCTCTAAATAACACGTTTTATGAAAACTGCTATTTTGCAGTGTTTGCAGCAGTTTTCCAGTAAAAACAGCAAAAACGTTTATCATGACCAATTTTTAAAAAAGTTAAAATTACAGTGCCAGTGCAAAATTGTGCAAAACGTTCGTTTTAGCCTCTAAATAACACGTTTTATGAAAACTGCTATTTTGCAGTGTTTGCAGCAGTTTTCCAGTAAAAACAGCAAAAACGTTTATCATGACCAATTTTTAAAAAAGTTAAAATTACAGTGCCAGTGCAAAATTGTGCAAAACGTTCGTTTTAGCCTCTAAATAACACGTTTTATGAAAACTGCTATTTTGCAGTGTTTGCAGCAGTTTTCCAGTAAAAACAGCAAAAACGTTTATCATGACCAATTTTTAAAAAAGTTAAAATTACAGTGCCAGTGCAAAATTGTGCAAAACGTTCGTTTTAGCCTCTAAATAACACGTTTTATGAAAACTGCTATTTTGCAGTGTTTGCAGCAGTTTTCCAGTAAAAACAGCAAAAACGTTTATCATGACCAATTTTTAAAAAAGTTAAAATTACAGTGCCAGTGCAAAATTGTGCAAAACGTTCGTTTTAGCCTCTAAATAACACGTTTTATGAAAACTGCTATTTTGCAGTGTTTGCAGCAGTTTTCCAGTAAAAACAGCAAAAACGTTTATCATGACCAATTTTTAAAAAAGTTAAAATTACAGTGCCAGTGCAAAATTGTGCAAAACGTTCGTTTTAGCCTCTAAATAACACGTTTTATGAAAACTGCTATTTTGCAGTGTTTGCAGCAGTTTTCCAGTAAAAACAGCAAAAACGTTTATCATGACCAATTTTTAAAAAAGTTAAAATTACAGTGCCAGTGCAAAATTGTGCAAAACGTTCGTTTTAGCCTCTAAATAACACGTTTTATGAAAACTGCTATTTTGCAGTGTTTGCAGCAGTTTTCCAGTAAAAACAGCAAAAACGTTTATCATGACCAATTTTTAAAAAAGTTAAAATTACAGTGCCAGTGCAAAATTGTGCAAAACGTTCGTTTTAGCCTCTAAATAACACGTTTTATGAAAACTGCTATTTTGCAGTGTTTGCAGCAGTTTTCCAGTAAAAACAGCAAAAACGTTTATCATGACCAATTTTTAAAAAAGTTAAAATTACAGTGCCAGTGCAAAATTGTGCAAAACGTTCGTTTTAGCCTCTAAATAACACGTTTTATGAAAACTGCTATTTTGCAGTGTTTGCAGCAGTTTTCCAGTAAAAACAGCAAAAACGTTTATCATGACCAATTTTTAAAAAAGTTAAAATTACAGTGCCAGTGCAAAATTGTGCAAAACGTTCGTTTTAGCCTCTAAATAACACGTTTTATGAAAACTGCTATTTTGCAGTGTTTGCAGCAGTTTTCCAGTAAAAACAGCAAAAACGTTTATCATGACCAATTTTTAAAAAAGTTAAAATTACAGTGCCAGTGCAAAATTGTGCAAAACGTTCGTTTTAGCCTCTAAATAACACGTTTTATGAAAACTGCTATTTTGCAGTGTTTGCAGCAGTTTTCCAGTAAAAACAGCAAAAACGTTTATCATGACCAATTTTTAAAAAAGTTAAAATTACAGTGCCAGTGCAAAATTGTGCAAAACGTTCGTTTTAGCCTCTAAATAACACGTTTTATGAAAACTGCTATTTTGCAGTGTTTGCAGCAGTTTTCCAGTAAAAACAGCAAAAACGTTTATCATGACCAATTTTTAAAAAAGTTAAAATTACAGTGCCAGTGCAAAATTGTGCAAAACGTTCGTTTTAGCCTCTAAATAACACGTTTTATGAAAACTGCTATTTTGCAGTGTTTGCAGCAGTTTTCCAGTAAAAACAGCAAAAACGTTTATCATGACCAATTTTTAAAAAAGTTAAAATTACAGTGCCAGTGCAAAATTGTGCAAAACGTTCGTTTTAGCCTCTAAATAACACGTTTTATGAAAACTGCTATTTTGCAGTGTTTGCAGCAGTTTTCCAGTAAAAACAGCAAAAACGTTTATCATGACCAATTTTTAAAAAAGTTAAAATTACAGTGCCAGTGCAAAATTGTGCAAAACGTTCGTTTTAGCCTCTAAATAACACGTTTTATGAAAACTGCTATTTTGCAGTGTTTGCAGCAGTTTTCCAGTAAAAACAGCAAAAACGTTTATCATGACCAATTTTTAAAAAAGTTAAAATTACAGTGCCAGTGCAAAATTGTGCAAAACGTTCGTTTTAGCCTCTAAATAACACGTTTTATGAAAACTGCTATTTTGCAGTGTTTGCAGCAGTTTTCCAGTAAAAACAGCAAAAACGTTTATCATGACCAATTTTTAAAAAAGTTAAAATTACAGTGCCAGTGCAAAATTGTGCAAAACGTTCGTTTTAGCCTCTAAATAACACGTTTTATGAAAACTGCTATTTTGCAGTGTTTGCAGCAGTTTTCCAGTAAAAACAGCAAAAACGTTTATCATGACCAATTTTTAAAAAAGTTAAAATTACAGTGCCAGTGCAAAATTGTGCAAAACGTTCGTTTTAGCCTCTAAATAACACGTTTTATGAAAACTGCTATTTTGCAGTGTTTGCAGCAGTTTTCCAGTAAAAACAGCAAAAACGTTTATCATGACCAATTTTTAAAAAAGTTAAAATTACAGTGCCAGTGCAAAATTGTGCAAAACGTTCGTTTTAGCCTCTAAATAACACGTTTTATGAAAACTGCTATTTTGCAGTGTTTGCAGCAGTTTTCCAGTAAAAACAGCAAAAACGTTTATCATGACCAATTTTTAAAAAAGTTAAAATTACAGTGCCAGTGCAAAATTGTGCAAAACGTTCGTTTTAGCCTCTAAATAACACGTTTTATGAAAACTGCTATTTTGCAGTGTTTGCAGCAGTTTTCCAGTAAAAACAGCAAAAACGTTTATCATGACCAATTTTAAAAAAGTTAAAATTACAGTGCCAGTGCAAAATTGTGCAAAACGTTCGTTTTAGCCTCTAAATAACACGTTTTATGAAAACTGCTATTTTGCAGTGTTTGCAGCAGTTTTCCAGTAAAAACAGCAAAAACGTTTATCATGACCAATTTTTAAAAAAGTTAAAATTACAGTGCCAGTGCAAAATTGTGCAAAACGTTCGTTTTAGCCTCTAAATAACACGTTTTATGAAAACTGCTATTTTGCAGTGTTTGCAGCAGTTTTCCAGTAAAAACAGCAAAAACGTTTATCATGACCAATTTTTAAAAAAGTTAAAATTACAGTGCCAGTGCAAAATTGTGCAAAACGTTCGTTTTAGCCTCTAAATAACACGTTTTATGAAAACTGCTATTTTGCAGTGTTTGCAGCAGTTTTCCAGTAAAAACAGCAAAAACGTTTATCATGACCAATTTTTAAAAAAGTTAAAATTACAGTGCCAGTGCAAAATTGTGCAAAACGTTCGTTTTAGCCTCTAAATAACACGTTTTATGAAAACTGCTATTTTGCAGTGTTTGCAGCAGTTTTCCAGTAAAAACAGCAAAAACGTTTATCATGACCAATTTTAAAAAAGTTAAAATTACAGTGCCAGTGCAAAATTGTGCAAAACGTTCGTTTTAGCCTCTAAATAACACGTTTTATGAAAACTGCTATTTTGCAGTGTTTGCAGCAGTTTTCCAGTAAAAACAGCAAAAACGTTTATCATGACCAATTTTTAAAAAAGTTAAAATTACAGTGCCAGTGCAAAATTGTGCAAAACGTTCGTTTTAGCC
The DNA here is from genome assembly GCF_036669935.1 of Montipora foliosa. Taxonomy (NCBI): domain Eukaryota; kingdom Metazoa; phylum Cnidaria; class Anthozoa; order Scleractinia; family Acroporidae; genus Montipora; species Montipora foliosa. Next base: position 725,361 of record NC_090882.1, read on the forward strand.
TCTAAATAACACGTTTTATGAAAACTGCTATTTTGCAGTGTTTGCAGCAGTTTTCCAGTAAAAACAGCAAAAACGTTTATCATGACCAATTTTTAAAAAAGTTAAAATTACAGTGCCAGTGCAAAATTGTGCAAAACGTTCGTTTTAGCCTCTAAATAACACGTTTTATGAAAACTGCTATTTTGCAGTGTTTGCAGCAGTTTTCCAGTAAAAACAGCAAAAACGTTTATCATGACCAATTTTAAAAAAGTTAAAATTACAGTGCCAGTGCAAAATTGTGCAAAACGTTCGTTTTAGCCTCTAAATAACACGTTTTATGAAAACTGCTATTTTGCAGTGTTTGCAGCAGTTTTCCAGTAAAAACAGCAAAAACGTTTATCATGACCAATTTTTAAAAAAGTTAAAATTACAGTGCCAGTGCAAAATTGTGCAAAACGTTCGTTTTAGCCTCTAAATAACACGTTTTATGAAAACTGCTATTTTGCAGTGTTTGCAGCAGTTTTCCAGTAAAAACAGCAAAAACGTTTATCATGACCAATTTTTAAAAAAGTTAAAATTACAGTGCCAGTGCAAAATTGTGCAAAACGTTCGTTTTAGCCTCTAAATAACACGTTTTATGAAAACTGCTATTTTGCAGTGTTTGCAGCAGTTTTCCAGTAAAAACAGCAAAAACGTTTATCATGACCAATTTTTAAAAAAGTTAAAATTACAGTGCCAGTGCAAAATTGTGCAAAACGTTCGTTTTAGCCTCTAAATAACACGTTTTATGAAAACTGCTATTTTGCAGTGTTTGCAGCAGTTTTCCAGTAAAAACAGCAAAAACGTTTATCATGACCAATTTTTAAAAAAGTTAAAATTACAGTGCCAGTGCAAAATTGTGCAAAACGTTCGTTTTAGCCTCTAAATAACACGTTTTATGAAAACTGCTATTTTGCAGTGTTTGCAGCAGTTTTCCAGTAAAAACAGCAAAAACGTTTATCATGACCAATTTTTAAAAAAGTTAAAATTACAGTGCCAGTGCAAAATTGTGCAAAACGTTCGTTTTAGCCTCTAAATAACACGTTTTATGAAAACTGCTATTTTGCAGTGTTTGCAGCAGTTTTCCAGTAAAAACAGCAAAAACGTTTATCATGACCAATTTTTAAAAAAGTTAAAATTACAGTGCCAGTGCAAAATTGTGCAAAACGTTCGTTTTAGCCTCTAAATAACACGTTTTATGAAAACTGCTATTTTGCAGTGTTTGCAGCAGTTTTCCAGTAAAAACAGCAAAAACGTTTATCATGACCAATTTTTAAAAAAGTTAAAATTACAGTGCCAGTGCAAAATTGTGCAAAACGTTCGTTTTAGCCTCTAAATAACACGTTTTATGAAAACTGCTATTTTGCAGTGTTTGCAGCAGTTTTCCAGTAAAAACAGCAAAAACGTTTATCATGACCAATTTTTAAAAAAGTTAAAATTACAGTGCCAGTGCAAAATTGTGCAAAACGTTCGTTTTAGCCTCTAAATAACACGTTTTATGAAAACTGCTATTTTGCAGTGTTTGCAGCAGTTTTCCAGTAAAAACAGCAAAAACGTTTATCATGACCAATTTTTAAAAAAGTTAAAATTACAGTGCCAGTGCAAAATTGTGCAAAACGTTCGTTTTAGCCTCTAAATAACACGTTTTATGAAAACTGCTATTTTGCAGTGTTTGCAGCAGTTTTCCAGTAAAAACAGCAAAAACGTTTATCATGACCAATTTTTAAAAAAGTTAAAATTACAGTGCCAGTGCAAAATTGTGCAAAACGTTCGTTTTAGCCTCTAAATAACACGTTTTATGAAAACTGCTATTTTGCAGTGTTTGCAGCAGTTTTCCAGTAAAAACAGCAAAAACGTTTATCATGACCAATTTTTAAAAAAGTTAAAATTACAGTGCCAGTGCAAAATTGTGCAAAACGTTCGTTTTAGCCTCTAAATAACACGTTTTATGAAAACTGCTATTTTGCAGTGTTTGCAGCAGTTTTCCAGTAAAAACAGCAAAAACGTTTATCATGACCAATTTTTAAAAAAGTTAAAATTACAGTGCCAGTGCAAAATTGTGCAAAACGTTCGTTTTAGCCTCTAAATAACACGTTTTATGAAAACTGCTATTTTGCAGTGTTTGCAGCAGTTTTCCAGTAAAAACAGCAAAAACGTTTATCATGACCAATTTTTAAAAAAGTTAAAATTACAGTGCCAGTGCAAAATTGTGCAAAACGTTCGTTTTAGCCTCTAAATAACACGTTTTATGAAAACTGCTATTTTGCAGTGTTTGCAGCAGTTTTCCAGTAAAAACAGCAAAAACGTTTATCATGACCAATTTTTAAAAAAGTTAAAATTACAGTGCCAGTGCAAAATTGTGCAAAACGTTCGTTTTAGCCTCTAAATAACACGTTTTATGAAAACTGCTATTTTGCAGTGTTTGCAGCAGTTTTCCAGTAAAAACAGCAAAAACGTTTATCATGACCAATTTTTAAAAAAGTTAAAATTACAGTGCCAGTGCAAAATTGTGCAAAACGTTCGTTTTAGCCTCTAAATAACACGTTTTATGAAAACTGCTATTTTGCAGTGTTTGCAGCAGTTTTCCAGTAAAAACAGCAAAAACGTTTATCATGACCAATTTTTAAAAAAGTTAAAATTACAGTGCCAGTGCAAAATTGTGCAAAACGTTCGTTTTAGCCTCTAAATAACACGTTTTATGAAAACTGCTATTTTGCAGTGTTTGCAGCAGTTTTCCAGTAAAAACAGCAAAAACGTTTATCATGACCAATTTTTAAAAAAGTTAAAATTACAGTGCCAGTGCAAAATTGTGCAAAACGTTCGTTTTAGCCTCTAAATAACACGTTTTATGAAAACTGCTATTTTGCAGTGTTTGCAGCAGTTTTCCAGTAAAAACAGCAAAAACGTTTATCATGACCAATTTTTAAAAAAGTTAAAATTACAGTGCCAGTGCAAAATTGTGCAAAACGTTCGTTTTAGCCTCTAAATAACACGTTTTATGAAAACTGCTATTTTGCAGTGTTTGCAGCAGTTTTCCAGTAAAAACAGCAAAAACGTTTATCATGACCAATTTTTAAAAAAGTTAAAATTACAGTGCCAGTGCAAAATTGTGCAAAACGTTCGTTTTAGCCTCTAAATAACACGTTTTATGAAAACTGCTATTTTGCAGTGTTTGCAGCAGTTTTCCAGTAAAAACAGCAAAAACGTTTATCATGACCAATTTTTAAAAAAGTTAAAATTACAGTGCCAGTGCAAAATTGTGCAAAACGTTCGTTTTAGCCTCTAAATAACACGTTTTATGAAAACTGCTATTTTGCAGTGTTTGCAGCAGTTTTCCAGTAAAAACAGCAAAAACGTTTATCATGACCAATTTTTAAAAAAGTTAAAATTACAGTGCCAGTGCAAAATTGTGCAAAACGTTCGTTTTAGCCTCTAAATAACACGTTTTATGAAAACTGCTATTTTGCAGTGTTTGCAGCAGTTTTCCAGTAAAAACAGCAAAAACGTTTATCATGACCAATTTTTAAAAAAGTTAAAATTACAGTGCCAGTGCAAAATTGTGCAAAACGTTCGTTTTAGCCTCTAAATAACACGTTTTATGAAAACTGCTATTTTGCAGTGTTTGCAGCAGTTTTCCAGTAAAAACAGCAAAAACGTTTATCATGACCAATTTTTAAAAAAGTTAAAATTACAGTGCCAGTGCAAAATTGTGCAAAACGTTCGTTTTAGCCTCTAAATAACACGTTTTATGAAAACTGCTATTTTGCAGTGTTTGCAGCAGTTTTCCAGTAAAAACAGCAAAAACGTTTATCATGACCAATTTTTAAAAAAGTTAAAATTACAGTGCCAGTGCAAAATTGTGCAAAACGTTCGTTTTAGCCTCTAAATAACACGTTTTATGAAAACTGCTATTTTGCAGTGTTTGCAGCAGTTTTCCAGTAAAAACAGCAAAAACGTTTATCATGACCAATTTTTAAAAAAGTTAAAATTACAGTGCCAGTGCAAAATTGTGCAAAACGTTCGTTTTAGCCTCTAAATAACACGTTTTATGAAAACTGCTATTTTGCAGTGTTTGCAGCAGTTTTCCAGTAAAAACAGCAAAAACGTTTATCATGACCAATTTTTAAAAAAGTTAAAATTACAGTGCCAGTGCAAAATTGTGCAAAACGTTCGTTTTAGCCTCTAAATAACACGTTTTATGAAAACTGCTATTTTGCAGTGTTTGCAGCAGTTTTCCAGTAAAAACAGCAAAAACGTTTATCATGACCAATTTTTAAAAAAGTTAAAATTACAGTGCCAGTGCAAAATTGTGCAAAACGTTCGTTTTAGCCTCTAAATAACACGTTTTATGAAAACTGCTATTTTGCAGTGTTTGCAGCAGTTTTCCAGTAAAAACAGCAAAAACGTTTATCATGACCAATTTTTAAAAAAGTTAAAATTACAGTGCCAGTGCAAAATTGTGCAAAACGTTCGTTTTAGCCTCTAAATAACACGTTTTATGAAAACTGCTATTTTGCAGTGTTTGCAGCAGTTTTCCAGTAAAAACAGCAAAAACGTTTATCATGACCAATTTTTAAAAAAGTTAAAATTACAGTGCCAGTGCAAAATTGTGCAAAACGTTCGTTTTAGCCTCTAAATAACACGTTTTATGAAAACTGCTATTTTGCAGTGTTTGCAGCAGTTTTCCAGTAAAAACAGCAAAAACGTTTATCATGACCAATTTTTAAAAAAGTTAAAATTACAGTGCCAGTGCAAAATTGTGCAAAACGTTCGTTTTAGCCTCTAAATAACACGTTTTATGAAAACTGCTATTTTGCAGTGTTTGCAGCAGTTTTCCAGTAAAAACAGCAAAAACGTTTATCATGACCAATTTTTAAAAAAGTTAAAATTACAGTGCCAGTGCAAAATTGTGCAAAACGTTCGTTTTAGCCTCTAAATAACACGTTTTATGAAAACTGCTATTTTGCAGTGTTTGCAGCAGTTTTCCAGTAAAAACAGCAAAAACGTTTATCATGACCAATTTTTAAAAAAGTTAAAATTACAGTGCCAGTGCAAAATTGTGCAAAACGTTCGTTTTAGCCTCTAAATAACACGTTTTATGAAAACTGCTATTTTGCAGTGTTTGCAGCAGTTTTCCAGTAAAAACAGCAAAAACGTTTATCATGACCAATTTTTAAAAAAGTTAAAATTACAGTGCCAGTGCAAAATTGTGCAAAACGTTCGTTTTAGCCTCTAAATAACACGTTTTATGAAAACTGCTATTTTGCAGTGTTTGCAGCAGTTTTCCAGTAAAAACAGCAAAAACGTTTATCATGACCAATTTTTAAAAAAGTTAAAATTACAGTGCCAGTGCAAAATTGTGCAAAACGTTCGTTTTAGCCTCTAAATAACACGTTTTATGAAAACTGCTATTTTGCAGTGTTTGCAGCAGTTTTCCAGTAAAAACAGCAAAAACGTTTATCATGACCAATTTTTAAAAAAGTTAAAATTACAGTGCCAGTGCAAAATTGTGCAAAACGTTCGTTTTAGCCTCTAAATAACACGTTTTATGAAAACTGCTATTTTGCAGTGTTTGCAGCAGTTTTCCAGTAAAAACAGCAAAAACGTTTATCATGACCAATTTTTAAAAAAGTTAAAATTACAGTGCCAGTGCAAAATTGTGCAAAACGTTCGTTTTAGCCTCTAAATAACACGTTTTATGAAAACTGCTATTTTGCAGTGTTTGCAGCAGTTTTCCAGTAAAAACAGCAAAAACGTTTATCATGACCAATTTTTAAAAAAGTTAAAATTACAGTGCCAGTGCAAAATTGTGCAAAACGTTCGTTTTAGCCTCTAAATAACACGTTTTATGAAAACTGCTATTTTGCAGTGTTTGCAGCAGTTTTCCAGTAAAAACAGCAAAAACGTTTATCATGACCAATTTTTAAAAAAGTTAAAATTACAGTGCCAGTGCAAAATTGTGCAAAACGTTCGTTTTAGCCTCTAAATAACACGTTTTATGAAAACTGCTATTTTGCAGTGTTTGCAGCAGTTTTCCAGTAAAAACAGCAAAAACGTTTATCATGACCAATTTTTAAAAAAGTTAAAATTACAGTGCCAGTGCAAAATTGTGCAAAACGTTCGTTTTAGCCTCTAAATAACACGTTTTATGAAAACTGCTATTTTGCAGTGTTTGCAGCAGTTTTCCAGTAAAAACAGCAAAAACGTTTATCATGACCAATTTTTAAAAAAGTTAAAATTACAGTGCCAGTGCAAAATTGTGCAAAACGTTCGTTTTAGCCTCTAAATAACACGTTTTATGAAAACTGCTATTTTGCAGTGTTTGCAGCAGTTTTCCAGTAAAAACAGCAAAAACGTTTATCATGACCAATTTTTAAAAAAGTTAAAATTACAGTGCCAGTGCAAAATTGTGCAAAACGTTCGTTTTAGCCTCTAAATAACACGTTTTATGAAAACTGCTATTTTGCAGTGTTTGCAGCAGTTTTCCAGTAAAAACAGCAAAAACGTTTATCATGACCAATTTTTAAAAAAGTTAAAATTACAGTGCCAGTGCAAAATTGTGCAAAACGTTCGTTTTAGCCTCTAAATAACACGTTTTATGAAAACTGCTATTTTGCAGTGTTTGCAGCAGTTTTCCAGTAAAAACAGCAAAAACGTTTATCATGACCAATTTTTAAAAAAGTTAAAATTACAGTGCCAGTGCAAAATTGTGCAAAACGTTCGTTTTAGCCTCTAAATAACACGTTTTATGAAAACTGCTATTTTGCAGTGTTTGCAGCAGTTTTCCAGTAAAAACAGCAAAAACGTTTATCATGACCAATTTTTAAAAAAGTTAAAATTACAGTGCCAGTGCAAAATTGTGCAAAACGTTCGTTTTAGCCTCTAAATAACACGTTTTATGAAAACTGCTATTTTGCAGTGTTTGCAGCAGTTTTCCAGTAAAAACAGCAAAAACGTTTATCATGACCAATTTTTAAAAAAGTTAAAATTACAGTGCCAGTGCAAAATTGTGCAAAACGTTCGTTTTAGCCTCTAAATAACACGTTTTATGAAAACTGCTATTTTGCAGTGTTTGCAGCAGTTTTCCAGTAAAAACAGCAAAAACGTTTATCATGACCAATTTTTAAAAAAGTTAAAATTACAGTGCCAGTGCAAAATTGTGCAAAACGTTCGTTTTAGCCTCTAAATAACACGTTTTATGAAAACTGCTATTTTGCAGTGTTTGCAGCAGTTTTCCAGTAAAAACAGCAAAAACGTTTATCATGACCAATTTTTAAAAAAGTTAAAATTACAGTGCCAGTGCAAAATTGTGCAAAACGTTCGTTTTAGCCTCTAAATAACACGTTTTATGAAAACTGCTATTTTGCAGTGTTTGCAGCAGTTTTCCAGTAAAAACAGCAAAAACGTTTATCATGACCAATTTTTAAAAAAGTTAAAATTACAGTGCCAGTGCAAAATTGTGCAAAACGTTCGTTTTAGCCTCTAAATAACACGTTTTATGAAAACTGCTATTTTGCAGTGTTTGCAGCAGTTTTCCAGTAAAAACAGCAAAAACGTTTATCATGACCAATTTTTAAAAAAGTTAAAATTACAGTGCCAGTGCAAAATTGTGCAAAACGTTCGTTTTAGCCTCTAAATAACACGTTTTATGAAAACTGCTATTTTGCAGTGTTTGCAGCAGTTTTCCAGTAAAAACAGCAAAAACGTTTATCATGACCAATTTTTAAAAAAGTTAAAATTACAGTGCCAGTGCAAAATTGTGCAAAACGTTCGTTTTAGCCTCTAAATAACACGTTTTATGAAAACTGCTATTTTGCAGTGTTTGCAGCAGTTTTCCAGTAAAAACAGCAAAAACGTTTATCATGACCAATTTTTAAAAAAGTTAAAATTACAGTGCCAGTGCAAAATTGTGCAAAACGTTCGTTTTAGCCTCTAAATAACACGTTTTATGAAAACTGCTATTTTGCAGTGTTTGCAGCAGTTTTCCAGTAAAAACAGCAAAAACGTTTATCATGACCAATTTTTAAAAAAGTTAAAATTACAGTGCCAGTGCAAAATTGTGCAAAACGTTCGTTTTAGCCTCTAAATAACACGTTTTATGAAAACTGCTATTTTGCAGTGTTTGCAGCAGTTTTCCAGTAAAAACAGCAAAAACGTTTATCATGACCAATTTTTAAAAAAGTTAAAATTACAGTGCCAGTGCAAAATTGTGCAAAACGTTCGTTTTAGCCTCTAAATAACACGTTTTATGAAAACTGCTATTTTGCAGTGTTTGCAGCAGTTTTCCAGTAAAAACAGCAAAAACGTTTATCATGACCAATTTTTAAAAAAGTTAAAATTACAGTGCCAGTGCAAAATTGTGCAAAACGTTCGTTTTAGCCTCTAAATAACACGTTTTATGAAAACTGCTATTTTGCAGTGTTTGCAGCAGTTTTCCAGTAAAAACAGCAAAAACGTTTATCATGACCAATTTTTAAAAAAGTTAAAATTACAGTGCCAGTGCAAAATTGTGCAAAACGTTCGTTTTAGCCTCTAAATAACACGTTTTATGAAAACTGCTATTTTGCAGTGTTTGCAGCAGTTTTCCAGTAAAAACAGCAAAAACGTTTATCATGACCAATTTTTAAAAAAGTTAAAATTACAGTGCCAGTGCAAAATTGTGCAAAACGTTCGTTTTAGCCTCTAAATAACACGTTTTATGAAAACTGCTATTTTGCAGTGTTTGCAGCAGTTTTCCAGTAAAAACAGCAAAAACGTTTATCATGACCAATTTTTAAAAAAGTTAAAATTACAGTGCCAGTGCAAAATTGTGCAAAACGTTCGTTTTAGCCTCTAAATAACACGTTTTATGAAAACTGCTATTTTGCAGTGTTTGCAGCAGTTTTCCAGTAAAAACAGCAAAAACGTTTATCATGACCAATTTTTAAAAAAGTTAAAATTACAGTGCCAGTGCAAAATTGTGCAAAACGTTCGTTTTAGCCTCTAAATAACACGTTTTATGAAAACTGCTATTTTGCAGTGTTTGCAGCAGTTTTCCAGTAAAAACAGCAAAAACGTTTATCATGACCAATTTTTAAAAAAGTTAAAATTACAGTGCCAGTGCAAAATTGTGCAAAACGTTCGTTTTAGCCTCTAAATAACACGTTTTATGAAAACTGCTATTTTGCAGTGTTTGCAGCAGTTTTCCAGTAAAAACAGCAAAAACGTTTATCATGACCAATTTTTAAAAAAGTTAAAATTACAGTGCCAGTGCAAAATTGTGCAAAACGTTCGTTTTAGCCTCTAAATAACACGTTTTATGAAAACTGCTATTTTGCAGTGTTTGCAGCAGTTTTCCAGTAAAAACAGCAAAAACGTTTATCATGACCAATTTTTAAAAAAGTTAAAATTACAGTGCCAGTGCAAAATTGTGCAAAACGTTCGTTTTAGCCTCTAAATAACACGTTTTATGAAAACTGCTATTTTGCAGTGTTTGCAGCAGTTTTCCAGTAAAAACAGCAAAAACGTTTATCATGACCAATTTTTAAAAAAGTTAAAATTACAGTGCCAGTGCAAAATTGTGCAAAACGTTCGTTTTAGCCTCTAAATAACACGTTTTATGAAAACTGCTATTTTGCAGTGTTTGCAGCAGTTTTCCAGTAAAAACAGCAAAAACGTTTATCATGACCAATTTTTAAAAAAGTTAAAATTACAGTGCCAGTGCAAAATTGTGCAAAACGTTCGTTTTAGCCTCTAAATAACACGTTTTATGAAAACTGCTATTTTGCAGTGTTTGCAGCAGTTTTCCAGTAAAAACAGCAAAAACGTTTATCATGACCAATTTTTAAAAAAGTTAAAATTACAGTGCCAGTGCAAAATTGTGCAAAACGTTCGTTTTAGCCTCTAAATAACACGTTTTATGAAAACTGCTATTTTGCAGTGTTTGCAGCAGTTTTCCAGTAAAAACAGCAAAAACGTTTATCATGACCAATTTTTAAAAAAGTTAAAATTACAGTGCCAGTGCAAAATTGTGCAAAACGTTCGTTTTAGCCTCTAAATAACACGTTTTATGAAAACTGCTATTTTGCAGTGTTTGCAGCAGTTTTCCAGTAAAAACAGCAAAAACGTTTATCATGACCAATTTTTAAAAAAGTTAAAATTACAGTGCCAGTGCAAAATTGTGCAAAACGTTCGTTTTAGCCTCTAAATAACACGTTTTATGAAAACTGCTATTTTGCAGTGTTTGCAGCAGTTTTCCAGTAAAAACAGCAAAAACGTTTATCATGACCAATTTTTAAAAAAGTTAAAATTACAGTGCCAGTGCAAAATTGTGCAAAACGTTCGTTTTAGCCTCTAAATAACACGTTTTATGAAAACTGCTATTTTGCAGTGTTTGCAGCAGTTTTCCAGTAAAAACAGCAAAAACGTTTATCATGACCAATTTTTAAAAAAGTTAAAATTACAGTGCCAGTGCAAAATTGTGCAAAACGTTCGTTTTAGCCTCTAAATAACACGTTTTATGAAAACTGCTATTTTGCAGTGTTTGCAGCAGTTTTCCAGTAAAAACAGCAAAAACGTTTATCATGACCAATTTTTAAAAAAGTTAAAATTACAGTGCCAGTGCAAAATTGTGCAAAACGTTCGTTTTAGCCTCTAAATAACACGTTTTATGAAAACTGCTATTTTGCAGTGTTTGCAGCAGTTTTCCAGTAAAAACAGCAAAAACGTTTATCATGACCAATTTTTAAAAAAGTTAAAATTACAGTGCCAGTGCAAAATTGTGCAAAACGTTCGTTTTAGCCTCTAAATAACACGTTTTATGAAAACTGCTATTTTGCAGTGTTTGCAGCAGTTTTCCAGTAAAAACAGCAAAAACGTTTATCATGACCAATTTTTAAAAAAGTTAAAATTACAGTGCCAGTGCAAAATTGTGCAAAACGTTCGTTTTAGCCTCTAAATAACACGTTTTATGAAAACTGCTATTTTGCAGTGTTTGCAGCAGTTTTCCAGTAAAAACAGCAAAAACGTTTATCATGACCAATTTTTAAAAAAGTTAAAATTACAGTGCCAGTGCAAAATTGTGCAAAACGTTCGTTTTAGCCTCTAAATAACACGTTTTATGAAAACTGCTATTTTGCAGTGTTTGCAGCAGTTTTCCAGTAAAAACAGCAAAAACGTTTATCATGACCAATTTTTAAAAAAGTTAAAATTACAGTGCCAGTGCAAAATTGTGCAAAACGTTCGTTTTAGCCTCTAAATAACACGTTTTATGAAAACTGCTATTTTGCAGTGTTTGCAGCAGTTTTCCAGTAAAAACAGCAAAAACGTTTATCATGACCAATTTTTAAAAAAGTTAAAATTACAGTGCCAGTGCAAAATTGTGCAAAACGTTCGTTTTAGCCTCTAAATAACACGTTTTATGAAAACTGCTATTTTGCAGTGTTTGCAGCAGTTTTCCAGTAAAAACAGCAAAAACGTTTATCATGACCAATTTTTAAAAAAGTTAAAATTACAGTGCCAGTGCAAAATTGTGCAAAACGTTCGTTTTAGCCTCTAAATAACACGTTTTATGAAAACTGCTATTTTGCAGTGTTTGCAGCAGTTTTCCAGTAAAAACAGCAAAAACGTTTATCATGACCAATTTTTAAAAAAGTTAAAATTACAGTGCCAGTGCAAAATTGTGCAAAACGTTCGTTTTAGCCTCTAAATAACACGTTTTATGAAAACTGCTATTTTGCAGTGTTTGCAGCAGTTTTCCAGTAAAAACAGCAAAAACGTTTATCATGACCAATTTTTAAAAAAGTTAAAATTACAGTGCCAGTGCAAAATTGTGCAAAACGTTCGTTTTAGCCTCTAAATAACACGTTTTATGAAAACTGCTATTTTGCAGTGTTTGCAGCAGTTTTCCAGTAAAAACAGCAAAAACGTTTATCATGACCAATTTTTAAAAAAGTTAAAATTACAGTGCCAGTGCAAAATTGTGCAAAACGTTCGTTTTAGCCTCTAAATAACACGTTTTATGAAAACTGCTATTTTGCAGTGTTTGCAGCAGTTTTCCAGTAAAAACAGCAAAAACGTTTATCATGACCAATTTTTAAAAAAGTTAAAATTACAGTGCCAGTGCAAAATTGTGCAAAACGTTCGTTTTAGCCTCTAAATAACACGTTTTATGAAAACTGCTATTTTGCAGTGTTTGCAGCAGTTTTCCAGTAAAAACAGCAAAAACGTTTATCATGACCAATTTTTAAAAAAGTTAAAATTACAGTGCCAGTGCAAAATTGTGCAAAACGTTCGTTTTAGCCTCTAAATAACACGTTTTATGAAAACTGCTATTTTGCAGTGTTTGCAGCAGTTTTCCAGTAAAAACAGCAAAAACGTTTATCATGACCAATTTTTAAAAAAGTTAAAATTACAGTGCCAGTGCAAAATTGTGCAAAACGTTCGTTTTAGCCTCTAAATAACACGTTTTATGAAAACTGCTATTTTGCAGTGTTTGCAGCAGTTTTCCAGTAAAAACAGCAAAAACGTTTATCATGACCAATTTTTAAAAAAGTTAAAATTACAGTGCCAGTGCAAAATTGTGCAAAACGTTCGTTTTAGCCTCTAAATAACACGTTTTATGAAAACTGCTATTTTGCAGTGTTTGCAGCAGTTTTCCAGTAAAAACAGCAAAAACGTTTATCATGACCAATTTTTAAAAAAGTTAAAATTACAGTGCCAGTGCAAAATTGTGCAAAACGTTCGTTTTAGCCTCTAAATAACACGTTTTATGAAAACTGCTATTTTGCAGTGTTTGCAGCAGTTTTCCAGTAAAAACAGCAAAAACGTTTATCATGACCAATTTTTAAAAAAGTTAAAATTACAGTGCCAGTGCAAAATTGTGCAAAACGTTCGTTTTAGCCTCTAAATAACACGTTTTATGAAAACTGCTATTTTGCAGTGTTTGCAGCAGTTTTCCAGTAAAAACAGCAAAAACGTTTATCATGACCAATTTTTAAAAAAGTTAAAATTACAGTGCCAGTGCAAAATTGTGCAAAACGTTCGTTTTAGCCTCTAAATAACACGTTTTATGAAAACTGCTATTTTGCAGTGTTTGCAGCAGTTTTCCAGTAAAAACAGCAAAAACGTTTATCATGACCAATTTTTAAAAAAGTTAAAATTACAGTGCCAGTGCAAAATTGTGCAAAACGTTCGTTTTAGCCTCTAAATAACACGTTTTATGAAAACTGCTATTTTGCAGTGTTTGCAGCAGTTTTCCAGTAAAAACAGCAAAAACGTTTATCATGACCAATTTTTAAAAAAGTTAAAATTACAGTGCCAGTGCAAAATTGTGCAAAACGTTCGTTTTAGCCTCTAAATAACACGTTTTATGAAAACTGCTATTTTGCAGTGTTTGCAGCAGTTTTCCAGTAAAAACAGCAAAAACGTTTATCATGACCAATTTTTAAAAAAGTTAAAATTACAGTGCCAGTGCAAAATTGTGCAAAACGTTCGTTTTAGCCTCTAAATAACACGTTTTATGAAAACTGCTATTTTGCAGTGTTTGCAGCAGTTTTCCAGTAAAAACAGCAAAAACGTTTATCATGACCAATTTTTAAAAAAGTTAAAATTACAGTGCCAGTGCAAAATTGTGCAAAACGTTCGTTTTAGCCTCTAAATAACACGTTTTATGAAAACTGCTATTTTGCAGTGTTTGCAGCAGTTTTCCAGTAAAAACAGCAAAAACGTTTATCATGACCAATTTTTAAAAAAGTTAAAATTACAGTGCCAGTGCAAAATTGTGCAAAACGTTCGTTTTAGCCTCTAAATAACACGTTTTATGAAAACTGCTATTTTGCAGTGTTTGCAGCAGTTTTCCAGTAAAAACAGCAAAAACGTTTATCATGACCAATTTTTAAAAAAGTTAAAATTACAGTGCCAGTGCAAAATTGTGCAAAACGTTCGTTTTAGCCTCTAAATAACACGTTTTATGAAAACTGCTATTTTGCAGTGTTTGCAGCAGTTTTCCAGTAAAAACAGCAAAAACGTTTATCATGACCAATTTTTAAAAAAGTTAAAATTACAGTGCCAGTGCAAAATTGTGCAAAACGTTCGTTTTAGCCTCTAAATAACACGTTTTATGAAAACTGCTATTTTGCAGTGTTTGCAGCAGTTTTCCAGTAAAAACAGCAAAAACGTTTATCATGACCAATTTTTAAAAAAGTTAAAATTACAGTGCCAGTGCAAAATTGTGCAAAACGTTCGTTGTAGCGTCTAAATAACACGTTTCATGAAAACTGCTATTTTGCAGTGTTATTCAGCTATTTGCCAGTAAAAACAGCAAAAACGTTGATCATGACCAATTTTTAAAAAAAGTTAAACTTACAGTGCCAGTGCAAAATTGTGCAAAACGTTCGTTTTAGCCTCTAAATCACACGTTTTATGAAAACTGCTATTTTGCAGTGTTTGCAGCAGTTTTCCAGTAAAAACAGCAAAAACGTTTATCATGACCAATTTTTAAAAAAGTTAAAATTACAGTGCCAGTGCAAACTTGTGCAAAACGTTCGTTTTAGCCTCTAAATAACACGTTTTATGAAAACTGCTATTTTGCAGTGTTTGCAGCAGTTTTCCAGTAAAAACAGCAAAAACGTTTATCATGACCAATTTTTAAAAAAGTTAAAATTACAGTGCCAGTGCAAAATTGTGCAAAACGTTCGTTTTAGCCTCTAAATAACACGTTTTATGAAAACTGCTATTTTGCAGTGTTTGCAGCAGTTTTCCAGTAAAAACAGCAAAAACGTTTATCCTGACCAATTTTTAAAAAAGTTAAAATTACAGTGCCAGTGCAAAATTGTGCAAAACGTTCGTTTTAGCCTCTAAATAACACGTTTTATGAAAACTGCTATTTTGCAGTGTTTGCAGCAGTTTTCCAGTAAAAACAGCAAAAACGTTTATCATGACCAATTTTTAAAAAAGTTGAATTTACAGTGCCAGTGCAAAATTGTGCAAAACGTTCGTTTTAGCCTCTAAATAACACGTTTTATGAAAACTGCTATTTTGCAGTGTTTGCAGCAGTTTTCCAGTAAAAACAGCAAAAACGTTTATCATGACCAATTTTTAAAAATTTAAAATTACAGTGCCAGTGCAAAATTGTGCAAAACGTTCGTTTTAGCCTCTAAATAACACGTTTTATGAAAACTGCTATTTTGCAGTGTTTGCAGCAGTTTTCCAGTAAAAACAGCAAAAACGTTTATCATGACCAATTTTTAAAAAAGTTAAAATTACAGTGCCAGTGCAAAATTGTGCAAAACGTTCGTTTTAGCCTCTAAATAACACGTTTTATGAAAACTGCTATTTTGCAGTGTTTGCAGCAGTTTTCCAGTAAAAACAGCAAAAACGTTTATGAGGCCAATTTTTAAAAAAGTTAAAATTACAGTGCCAGTGCAAAATTGTGCAAAACGTTCGTTTTAGCCTCTAAATAACACGTTTTATGAAAACTGCTATTTTGCAGTGTTTCCAGCAGTTTTCCAGGTAAAACAGCAAAAACGTTTATCATGACCAATTTTTAAAAAAGTTAAAATTACAGTGCCAGTGCAAAATTGTGCAAAACGTTCGTTTTAGCCTCTAAATAACACGTTTTATGAAAACTGCTATTTTGCAGTGTTTTGCAGCAGTTTTCCAGTAAAAACAGCAAAAACGTTTATCATGACCAATTTTTAAAAAAGTTAAAATTACAGTGCCAGTGCAAAATTGTGCAAAACGTTCGTTTTAGCCTCTAAATAACACGTTTTATGAAAACTGCTATTTTGCAGTGTTTGCAGCAGTTTTCCAGTAAAAACAGCAAAAACGTTTATCATGACCAATTTTTAAAAAAGTTAAAATTACAGTGCCAGTGCAAAATTGTGCAAAACGTTCGTTTTAGCCTCTAAATAACACGTTTTATGAAAACTGCTATTTTGCAGTGTTTGCAGCAGTTTTCCAGTAAAAACAGCAAAAACGTTTATCATGACCAATTTTTAAAAAGTTAAAATTACAGTGCCAGTGCAAAATTGTGCAAAACGTTCGTTTTAGCCTCTAAATAACACGTTTTATGAAAACTGCTATTTTGCAGTGTTTGCAGCAGTTTTCCAGTAAAAACAGCAAAAACGTTTATCATGACCAATTTTTAAAAAAGTTAAAATTACAGTGCCAGTGCAAAATTGTGCAAAACGTTCGTTTTAGCCTCTAAATAACACGTTTTATGAAAACTGCTATTTTGCAGTGTTTGCAGCAGTTTTCCAGTAAAAACAGCAAAAACGTTTATCATGACCAATTTTTAAAAAAGTTAAAATTACAGTGCCAGTGCAAAATTGTGCAAAACGTTCGTTTTAGCCTCTAAATAACACGTTTTATGAAAACTGCTATTTTGCAGTGTTTGCAGCAGTTTTCCAGTAAAAACAGCAAAAACGTTTATCATGACCAATTTTTAAAAAAGTTAAAATTACAGTGCCAGTGCAAAATTGTGCAAAACGTTCGTTTTAGCCTCTAAATAACACGTTTTATGAAAACTGCTATTTTGCAGTGTTTGCAGCAGTTTTCCAGTAAAAACAGCAAAAACGTTTATCATGACCAATTTTTAAAAAAGTTAAAATTACAGTGCCAGTGCAAAATTGTGCAAAACGTTCGTTTTAGCCTCTAAATAACACGTTTTATGAAAACTGCTATTTTGCAGTGTTTGCAGCAGTTTTCCAGTAAAAACAGCAAAAACGTTTATCATGACCAATTTTTAAAAAAGTTAAAATTACAGTGCCAGTGCAAAATTGTGCAAAACGTTCGTTTTAGCCTCTAAATAACACGTTTTATGAAAACTGCTATTTTGCAGTGTTTGCAGCAGTTTTCCAGTAAAAACAGCAAAAACGTTTATCATGACCAATTTTTAAAAAAGTTAAAATTACAGTGCCAGTGCAAAATTGTGCAAAACGTTCGTTTTAGCCTCTAAATAACACGTTTTATGAAAACTGCTATTTTGCAGTGTTTGCAGCAGTTTTCCAGTAAAAACAGCAAAAACGTTTATCATGACCAATTTTTAAAAAAGTTAAAATTACAGTGCCAGTGCAAAATTGTGCAAAACGTTCGTTTTAGCCTCTAAATAACACGTTTTATGAAAACTGCTATTTTGCAGTGTTTGCAGCAGTTTTCCAGTAAAAACAGCAAAAACGTTTATCATGACCAATTTTTAAAAAAGTTAAAATTACAGTGCCAGTGCAAAATTGTGCAAAACGTTCGTTTTAGCCTCTAAATAACACGTTTTATAAAACTGCTATTTTGCAGTGTTTGCAGCAGTTTTCCAGTAAAAACAGCAAAAACGTTTATCATGACCAATTTTTAAAAAAGTTAAAATTACAGTGCCAGTGCAAAATTGTGCAAAACGTTCGTTTTAGCCTCTAAATAACACGTTTTATGAAAACTGCTATTTTGCAGTGTTTGCAGCAGTTTTCCAGTAAAAACAGCAAAAACGTTTAGCCTCTAAATAACACGTTTTATGAAAACTGCTATTTTGCAGTGTTTGCAGCAGTTTTCCAGTAAAAACAGCAAAAACGTTTATCATGACCAATTTTTAAAAAAGTTAAAATTACAGTGCCAGTGCAAAATTGTGCAAAACGTTCGTTTTAGCCTCTAAATAACACGTTTTATGAAAACTGCTATTTTGCAGTGTTTGCAGCAGTTTTCCAGTAAAAACAGCAAAAACGTTTATCATGACCAATTTTTAAAAAAGTTAAAATTACAGTGCCAGTGCAAAATTGTGCAAAACGTTCGTTTTAGCCTCTAAATAACACGTTTTATGAAAACTGCTATTTTGCAGTGTTTGCAGCAGTTTTCCAGTAAAAACAGCAAAAACGTTTATCATGACCAATTTTTAAAAAAGTTAAAATTACAGTGCCAGTGCAAAATTGTGCAAAACGTTCGTTTTAGCCTCTAAATAACACGTTTTATGAAAACTGCTATTTTGCAGTGTTTCCAGCAGTTTTCCAGGTAAAACAGCAAAAACGTTTATCATGACCAATTTTTAAAAAAGTTAAAATTACAGTGCCAGTGCAAAATTGTGCAAAACGTTCGTTTTAGCCTCTAAATAACACGTTTTATGAAAACTGCTATTTTGCAGTGTTTGCAGCAGTTTTCCAGTAAAAACAGCAAAAACGTTTATCATGACCAATTTTTAAAAAGTTAAAATTACAGTGCCAGTGCAAAATTGTGCAAAACGTTCGTTTTAGCCTCTAAATAACACGTTTTATGAAAACTGCTATTTTGCAGTGTTTGCAGCAGTTTTCCAGTAAAAACAGCAAAAACGTTTATCATGACCAATTTTTAAAAAAGTTAAAATTACAGTGCCAGTGCAAAATTGTGCAAAACGTTCGTTTTAGCCTCTAAATAACACGTTTTATGAAAACTGCTATTTTGCAGTGTTTGCAGCAGTTTTCCAGTAAAAACAGCAAAAACGTTTATCATGACCATTTTTAAAAAAGTTAAAATTACAGTGCCAGTGCAAAATTGTGCAAAACGTTCGTTTTAGCCTCTAAATAACACGTTTTATGAAAACTGCTATTTTGCAGTGTTTGCAGCAGTTTTCCAGTAAAAACAGCAAAAACGTTTATCATGACCAATTTTTAAAAAAGTTAAAATTACAGTGCCAGTGCAAAATTGTGCAAAACGTTCGTTTTAGCCTCTAAATAACACGTTTTATAAAACTGCTATTTTGCAGTGTTTGCAGCAGCAGTTTTCCAGTAAAAACAGCAAAAACGTTTATCATGACCATTTTTAAAAAAGTTAAAATTACAGTGCCAGTGCAAAATTGTGCAAAACGTTCGTTTTAGCCTCTAAATAACACGTTTTATGAAAACTGCTATTTTGCAGTGTTTGCAGCAGTTTTCCAGTAAAAACAGCAAAAACGTTTATCATGACCAATTTTTAAAAAAGTTAAAATTACAGTGCCAGTGCAAAATTGTGCAAAACGTTCGTTTTAGCCTCTAAATAACACGTTTTATGAAAACTGCTATTTTGCAGTGTTTGCAGCAGTTTTCCAGTAAAAACAGCAAAACGTTTATCATGACCAATTTTTAAAAAAGTTAAAATTACAGTGCCAGTGCAAAATTGTGCAAAACGTTCGTTTTAGCCTCTAAATAACACGTTTTATGAAAACTGCTATTTTGCAGTGTTTGCAGCAGTTTTCCAGTAAAAACAGCAAAAACGTTTATCATGACCATTTTTAAAAAAGTTAAAATTACAGTGCCAGTGCAAAATTGTGCAAAACGTTCGTTTTAGCCTCTAAATAACACGTTTTATGAAAACTGCTATTTTGCCTGTTTGCAGCAGTTTTCCAGTAAAAACAGCAAAAACGTTTATCATGACCAATTTTAAAAAAGTTAAAATTACAGTGCCAGTGCAAAATTGTGCAAAACGTTCGTTTTAGCCTCTAAATAACACGTTTTATGAAAACTGCTATTTTGCAGTGTTTGCAGAAGTTTCCCGTAAAAACAGCAAAAACGTTTATCACGACCATTTTTTAAAAACGTTAAAATTACAGTGCCAGTGCAAAATTGTGCAACACGTTT
>NC_090882.1:757525-762525 GCF_036669935.1 Montipora foliosa
ATTGGGCGATCGGAAAACATTTCATGGAGTCTCACGATAGTAGCAATCTTTTAAAAGAAAGCCCAATTTAAAATTCTCAGGAAGCTCCAGAAAAAATTCGATTGTTTGGTTTTTGAAATGTTACTCATTAGAAAACTCAAGCCTTCTTTAAATGCTAGAGGATTCGTGCTAAGCTTTTTGTTTAACCTTGTAGTATTCTTCTAGCTATTGTGCCTTTAGCATTTATAATCAATTTCCATTTTTTACTTTTTTGACTTGATAATGACGTTAGGATAGCGTCGAAATCGAAGCGTCGTCGTTTTAGCTTTCAGTACGTTTAATTTAAGATATATTGTATCGCAGTTTTTTACAAAGCAAATTTTCCGTTACCAACTTTGAACGGGGGTAGGTGGGAATAATAACGTAAAGATGATTCTTTTTCCTATTTGTGGTCTTTCCAGAAGTGTCTCATCTACTTTTGTCGCTTATTGAGGATGCTCTCCCATGGGTTTTGGGCGACAAGTTAAGGGTACATGGCTAATTTGAACTGGGGAACAGGGGAACAATGTCAAAATATTTTAGGGAACAAGGGAACATAAACAATTTTAGGGATCAAAAACTGGGAACAAGTTTGAGAGTAATTTCGGGATCAAGGGAACACAATCTAATTTTCAAAGGGAACAAGGGAACAAGGACCCCCCTGAGAGGGCCTCTTGCATGTTGAGTGACACGGCAACACATTAAGGGAATAAATATCGGACAAGAACAACGAGTATACCAGCGATTTCTAAGATCTTTGAGAGACTACCACTGACTCACTCAGACAAAACAGCCTTGTATGTAAGAAGAAATCACTCCACAGAAACAGCTTTAGTCAGTATTATTGATAGAATACTTTTGATCCTAGTTAAACAAACGCATAAATCATTGGTTTGGTTCTTGCGTACCACGGAGACCAAGAACGAACTGAGTGAGTGTGTGAAAAACAAAGACCCTCTGGTAATTTATCTCAAATTACTAGGATAAAGTAAACAACTGGATAACAACAGGATTGATGTCTTGTGCCTTCTCTTTCCTCATTCCCAATTTCTGTTTTCCATATTACGCGTAACCACATCATCAATTTATAATCGATCGTATTTCAGCAGAATTATTGCTTGCTTGCTTGCTTTATGAAACAATAGTCCAAGCCTTCTTCAATAAGAACGTGAAAATGTGAAGACTTTTGGAATACACCTGTACATTCTTAATTACTTGTGCAGCACGGAAAAAAATGTAAACATTATTCAGTCTATTGGTCTCATCTTTCTTTTACGTCAGTTCTGAGTGTCAAATAATCAGGAGCCTTGAATTTTTCCTTTTAATTTTTATATACTGTCTCAGCGATTTACAGAGACTCACTTTAGGGGAAAATTCCACGAGATCTAGATACTAGAATGATTGTCTTTGGTTTATACTTTAAGTATTTTCATAAGAAAGGCCAAGGCCAAAGCGGGCTTAAGTGGCCTGCACATGTAGTTATAAGGGCATGTAAATGATATTTCCTGTAGAAAAGAGGAATTTGAATCTAATTAAAGTGCGGAATCGTGAAAGACTAATTCAGAATTTTAAAATATAGTTTTAGCTTCTACGTAAAGTTAATGAGGTGGTTGCGCAAAGGCATAAAGATTTAATTCCAGATGGGTGATACCTGAGAGAACTGTTATATAAATCGTGATAATTACTAATAAAATTGCATGAGTGTGGAAAGACAGGCAGGTAGAAGGCTCAAATCGCTTTAAGCTCGCTTCAAGTTAAACGCTGCAAAAAAGGGAGACAAGAATCCTCGCAAGTCAACACCATTTTATTTGTGTTTCTTTTAGTTCAATCATAGCTTCTTACTGTCAATAATATTAAATTTGATTCTCTCCGGCATGCAAATCCGTGCGAGAGTACTTCATAATTTCGCTGATCCTCGGCATAGGCCGCTGCCTTTGGTCAGAGTACTGTTTAGCTAATTGTTTGCAAATATGTCGAATGTTACAAAAAACATTTATTCATCGTTTCTTTCACAAAGCTGTGAAATGAACAGATGTAGTAGCAAAAAAGCTATGGTTGAAAGACAGATAGTAGCAGTCTATTTGTCAAGAGACATTTTGAAATAAATCAATGAACGCTCGCTTAATAGCGAAACAACCAATAAAATTTCTCCTTGCCTTGTTAAAGCGTTGCCTCTGGATTTTCGCGTCACTCCAGCTGAGACTATATGGAAATATAAATGGATTTCCTTTGTTCGCGTTTGAATTGTCAAAGGCTTGAATCGAATGTTTAAGGAGTATACCTGGAGATCGCGAAAAGCAGTCTAGTTTTGAATGTTCATTGGAGGTAAACTTGTGTCTAGTTAAGTTTCAAATAATATATTGTTTAAGGGACTGCTTTCGCAGCGACGGGCGATTATGCGTTCATTCCTATGATATTTAAGCATATTTCTTCAGACCAAACGGCTTACTGTTCTTTTGATCTTACAGGAGACTTCTGTAAAAATGAGGAATTTTAAATCTTTTTTTGTTTCAATAACAGGTGCTCTTCGATTAACTAATCCTTGATTCCTGTGTGGAAACGACCCAATGCGTGTTCACGGGGAAAGCCTTGAGACATTTTTAAAACCAAGGTAGGAATTAAGCAAAAATGCTTTTGAAATACTTTAATACTGCATGGTGACCACTGCAATAGTTTTATGCCTAATGTAAGGGCCCGTTCGATTGACCCTATTCCGGAATGAGAATACGTGGAGTGATGATTAAAACGGTATGTTTGGCGGATTTCGAAGCTGCAAGGATAATAAAAATATCTTTAAAATAGCATTTTAGCAAATGTTTGACAATTTTAATGTGAATCTCCGCAAAAACGAAGGATTTCCAACTTGTATTCCATGTATTCCTATTCCGGAATCCTGTCAATCGAACGCACCCTAATATTAACTCATTTTACACTGACTTGTAATGTTTACGAAATTTTAAAAGTGATTTCAAAGTGGGTCGATTTCAAAGCTATTTCTCAAGACCGTTTCTCCTTTCCTATAATAAAAGTGGGTAGGGATCACATTTAGAATATAAAAGGAAAAGAATCAAAATAAAGACAAATAAAGGTGTCAAGAGAGATAACGGGTTTTAGGGTCCATAAGTTTTCTTGGCAATCATGAAATTCACTCAGTTTCTAATTAATTTTGCAAGGAGTGATGGCCGGAAAAGCGGGCGAAAGATACGATATCGATTGATTTTTATCTGTCAAATTTGACACGTTTAGCAACCAACGCAATTCTGAGAAAGTGTTCATTTTGTGCTAGGAATTAAAATTGCCTTGGAGCGAAATAAATAAGGCAGCTCACCTTAATCTGTCGTCTTAACATAAAAATACAAGGCTTAGCATGTCACGAAAATGTTTATTAGTACAACACTAGGTAAGTCTATTCAGTAGTAGGGTGAATAAAAATCAAACTCGTTCATTTTCCAGCGAAAGTCTCCGTATTTTTG
Organism: Montipora foliosa; assembly: GCF_036669935.1. Lineage (NCBI taxonomy): Eukaryota > Metazoa > Cnidaria > Anthozoa > Scleractinia > Acroporidae > Montipora > Montipora foliosa. The sequence goes on from NC_090882.1 coordinate 761,017, forward strand.
ACGAATCCGATGCCTTTTAATGAAGAGCGGACTCGATTTGTTATTTACATACAAAGTATCATTTTTCGGTAAAAAGTTCTCAGCTATAAATCCGGTCCTAAACCTTTGAACTAACTGTAACCAAGCGGAAACTTATAACCAAATCCGTATTCAATTGCAATACGGTTTTTGTGTAAACGGTTCAGTTTTTACGAGCACTTTTCATGAAAAAATACATATTGAGAGGTTTCACCGTTTCGGCCTTATAAAACTTATTAACAATCTTTTGTCAGTCTAAAAACTTTGTGGTTATTATAAACCAAACTTTAAGAATATGTTGAGATTCTACCTAGGCAAAGTGTGAGTTAAGAACTCAAATTGTTTTTAAAATTCTGGTTTACCGCCAAAGCGTTCACTGATTGAACTCGATGGGAAACTAAACTCCCACAAAAAGATAATTTTAAAAGCGCAGGAAATTATGTTTACAACCAAATTTGCTTAATTTTTTTCATGGGGTGCAGGTACCAGAAAAAAGATTAGCAAAGGTAATCTCATGAATTCGAGAGCAATTTGGAATAGATAAGCGCCATCCCGGGCTTGCAGTTGATTGGCTATCTGTGATTTTCTTTGCCATTAACCAATCCGAATGCTTGGTTTGCTACCTCTTTTGGTACTGAATTACCATTTCAATGCACTGTGCTGCTTAAAAACTTCATTTCCCCTAGCCAATTTAATTAATTTCGAGAGCCATACCTTTTCTTTCTTGTGGGCGCCGCCATTTTGAATAACTATTGTGGCGTGTTATCAGTTGTATGGTGGCCCGAAGCCGAAATGACCAGAGCTCTCAAGTCTTAAAGTTTCCAAAGAGTGAGATGCTTGCTGGAGATTGTGCCAAAGGTGCAAGTGCCCTGTTTTTCTTGTGCTGGAGGGGCCAAACAATCCTAGGGGGCAGGGGGGGAGGGCTGAAATTTGAGAAGTGCAGTTTTCAAATCGCTGAAAATGCACCGTCGAGTGCGCCATTTTGGTTTTGACATGCTGCTTGCTAAAGAGCCCATGTTATCATGGTTAGCCCGAGCTAACATATTGGCCTATACTTTACATGTAAATATTAACCGGTGAAAGTAATGAAGAAACAAGAAAATTGGTCGCACACGAACAGATTGAACATTGGCCGAAGTTCAACGCCAGTCAAGGAAAGAATTCAAAATTTATGACGGCACTTCTGAAAGTGTAAAAGGTAGAGTTATCTACGAAAAAAATGCCAATGCGTGAGAAATGCTGGTGTCTCTGCGAGAGCGTGAGATTGCATCGAAATGTGTAAGACTCGAGAGCTCTGCCGGGCCAAATCAAGGTGGCGGCCTCCGGGAAATTCATTTAATTTGATACAAAAATTTGGTTTATCAACGGAGTTGATAATGTAAATTGACCACCGTACAGAGATTCTAAAAGCTGACGTTTCGAGCGTTAGCCCTTCGTCAGATCTTTTCATCCGGCTCTTAAATATACCTGGGAAATTTCGGAAACTTCATT
>NC_090882.1:765025-797525 GCF_036669935.1 Montipora foliosa
AACATACAAATGAACGTAAATAAAAACGAAAGATTTGACTAACCGGTCGTGTGGATAGACCACGCGTGCCACTCGTGTTGGCGAAATCTCAACCGCTACACTCCGCAAATTTAACAGACTAAGGCTTAGGTTCGGGCGCAAAGTCTATTAATCACACATTGGCCCTTCCTTTGCCGTGGACCGGAATGCTTCGAAAAAAGATTGATAATAAGTAAGTTCTATTTGTATTTTCTTTCCTTCCCTCCGCCATTTTTTTCGGATCATTCTCCCGCTGGTTTGTGAACTCGCCCCAGGCTTCACGATATCTCTGTTCCGAAGAAAATTGCGTTCTTCTTCGAAACATTCCGGTCAACAGCGAAGGAAAAGGCAACCCCTGAGCCTGATTAGGATTAGCTTTAAAATTGCCAAATTGAAGTCGATGTTTCGGTAGTGTAGAGGTTAAGTGCATTTGCTCTTAAGCCATTGAACCTAATGCAACATCGTTCGGTCAACATCGTTCGGTCAACTTTTTTTAATTCTAAGTGACATACGCTGCTAATCTATAATTGTAGTCCTAGTCCGGGTTCATTTCGCGACATTTTAGAGTAAATTCGTTAATCAGTCACTTTTACGTATAAACTTATTTATTGCTTACATATATTAAGTTTTACCTATTACATGCGGGGACGTTTGGGTTGTCCGCGTGACTCCCGCCCCTTAAAACAGATCATTCGCGATTAATAGACAATATTCGTATTCTCGGTATTGGACTGGAACTAGCTTGCAATGGAGCCTAATGCGGGGGAATATATCAGAAAGTATTTGCATTCGAAAAGATTACCCCAGATTAGCCCCCAAATTAGCCTCCAAGCTAGTTCCAGTCCAATACCGAGAATACGAATATTGTCTATTCTAATAAACTCAATGTATGGTTTTACTGGCTACGAGCAGGTCCATTCAGATGGGAGCAGCAGCTGAGAAGTTGTGCAGCGTTCTTGTTGCCGGTCTGGTACTGCTCCCAGGCGTCGAACAGTTTCTGCTGAAGTTGCCTGTACTCTCTCCTCTGGATCCGCTTTAATTTCTTGTCTGATATCAGCTTGATGGTAAGCGTACTCCATGTTAAATTTTCATCAATTAATACACCAAGAGACTTGGTAAAATTAACTCTGTTTAATTATGTACCATTAATTTCCAATTGAGTAGGTCATTAATGTATAAGAGAAACAGCAAAGGCCAAGTATTGACCCCTGGCGGATCCCACAAGTTAAAGTCCAAATCAACCCCATCGAGAGAACAAAAAATCATTTACCTGTATTGATCAGTGAACTAGCAGCAATGGGCACTGGCGTCTCGTCTTTACAATAGAGGCAAGTCCATGAAATGTCCTGGCCGGTCCTTACTGCCCGTCTATACGTGGCCCTGTCAACACCAGTGTGGCAACGACGGTGTTGCCATCTGTCGCATCCGCCGCAGAGTAGGGCTTCTTGGCGGGAGGTGACGATTTGTGCGAAAAATATGCAGTCAAATTCCTCCATAATATCGATGATAAAAGCTTGGGATGATAGCGTTGATTATCGTGTTGATTTTCCGATTGAGAGCGTTGTTCTAACGAACTGGTGACTTGAGAAACAAAATACTAGGACTTTTATAGTGTCAATCCCCTCTCCGATGGATCGAAATCGCAGTGATGTGATTGGTGAATGCTAATGTTTTATACAATCCTTTGTTAAATGAACTACCATGTCCTTTTGAATGATATGTTAATGAAAAATCTCACCTCAAGTGACAAGCCTACACAACGCCTTAACTTTTTTTTCATCTAGCTACGCTTGCGTATCTGACGTGAAAGCGCACGAACTAAAAAACCAACACTAATTCATAATACTGAGATACAAACATTGAACCGCCCAGTAAATTGAGAACGCGCTAATTTCTTACGAACCTTATCCTTTATTGATATGTTAATGAAAAGTCTCACTTTCTTTGGTATAGGCCGCTAAAGGACCCCGCTCAAGACACAAGTCTATAGAAATAATGCCTTAGCTAACCGTCAGATATAATTTTTTGCATCTATGTTTGCGGATCGCGTGGAAGCGATTCATGATCGAACAAAAGAACACCTGACCAACGATCGATACAAACATTGAACCGCCCAGTAGAGTGGGAACGAGCTAATTTGTTACGTATCCTTTATTGATATGTTAATGAAAAGTCTCACTTTCTTTGGTATAGGCCGCTAAAGGACCCCGCTCAAGACACAAGTCTACAGAAATAACGCCTTAGCTAACCGTCAGATATAATTTTTTGTATCTATGTTTGCGGATCGCGTGGAAGCGATATAAAGTTCATGATCGCAACATCGATACAAACATTGAACCGCCCAGTAGAGTGGGAACGAGCTAATTTGTTACGTATCCTTTATTGATATGTTAATGAAAAGTCTCACTTTCTTTGGTATAGGCCGCTAAAGGACCCCGCTCAAGACACAAGTTTACAGAAATAACGCCTTAGCTAGCCGTCACAGTTTTTTTCTGTGAGGTTCGACAAGGACTTTTAAACAATTCAGTTTTAAAGCTTACATATGAATCGTAGGCGAACTGACATCTTGGACGTAGGCGAACCGACATTATACGTAGGCGAACAGAACACAGCGTTCCCACTGTGAAAAAAAGGATGGTGGCATGGGAAAATAGAACTACAAAAGATAACCTTTGTAGTTTAATCAAAGGAAAGAACTCGTCTTCGAACCACTGGTGTCGTCATCTTGGAGAAACCGCTTGTAAAAAAAACATAACCATTCACAGAACAATTGCCAAAATGCTGTATGAACGCGAAGTGTCCATTTCGATCGTTTGATCTCGTCTTCTGCCTGTGTCACTTTATAACTCTTGACGGTGTGAATTTTGGAAGTGAGATCGTGGTGATTTAATTTAAGGAGACACAGATCTCTGTAATATATTTGTGTGGAATTTTTGGGGCCTTGAGATCCAAACCCAGTTAAATTTGTTTGGGAATATGCGCTGCAGAAACTAACCGAGGCTACTCCGTGAGCGGGCAAGATGAACCAAATCGCGCGCTCTGATTGGCTACCCGAGCGGGCAAGATGGAGCGATACTGCCCGCTCGGGATTTCTCGCTTGGTCCCGCAAGATCAAAGATCAAAGATCATTTTTGGTGTTTTAGTCATATAATAAATCCTTTATTGACCAAGATTGTTCGGTCAAGATTGACTGGATATTGGCCACTCGTTTTTTTTTTTTTTTGTGTTTATGGACCTCGACTTCGTCTCGGTCCATAAACACGCAAAAAAAAAACTTGGCCAATATCCAGTCCAATATCCAGTCATCTTGACCTCACGCTTGAACCAAGGCAGCAGTTCATTTAGAGTGCTGCCACTCTGCAATAGCCACTTAACCTCCTGACTGCCCCCATAAAGGCAGCTGTCTAAAAGAAAACACCTTGCCAACTTGTGAAGTTGGAATGAACACAAGTACTGGCCAGAACTACACAGAAAATATTGAAGTTCTTTGTCCCTGTCTCAGGGCATTTCTTCAATGAAAAGGTAAATTGTTGCAAGACTGGCCTCTGAGATTACACTCAGAAGAAGTTCTAGTTGCACAAGTGTGTGTGATCAATAACATTGTTTTATTTTAGTGAGGCTTGATTACAGAATCATAAATACTTGCCCACCAAAATACCCTGTGCAATCAACTGATACACCCATGTTCGGGAGACTGTTGGCCTGTTAATTAATGGAAATTAATGGAATATATATTAAAAAAAAGAACAATTTGTTAAATAAAAGTGCAAAGTCCAGGCCCTGCTTCCTGTTAATCCTAGGATTATTGACAGGGAAATACTGCTTCAAAGTGGCACCCGAGTGACTTAATTGTAGTCTAGCTTCCACAATCGCCAAATAATAATGATCTATCATTATTGTAATAATGCAACACACTTGGTGTCAACATCTATGTCAAAACTTGGAAGATGGTATTTTTCTTTCCCCCTTGACTGGCCATTATTTGCAAATCTATGTTCAACCCAACGTCCAAGGCAAAATTATGGTTAGACTCAAAAAAAAAAAAGAACATGTGTTAAGGGCAAACAGTTAAGGGTCATTGGTTTATGTGTGGTTTTATAGTATGTTTATATGGTTTAGCTCATCATGTTTTTTTTTTCTTTGTCTTGGTTGTGTAATAAGAATGACTTTTTGTTGTGTATAAAGAATGAATTTTTGTACACAGCCCCCCCCCCAAAAAAACTGAGTATCCTGTGTCTGTGTAAGGAAAATATGATATAATATTATTATTATAGATTGTAGATTGTAATATTGTATTGTATCTCATCTCATGGACAATAACATTCATTTTCGTTTTTTGTCCTTAGGGAGATGGATCCACCTGGTATTATTTGCGGCAGTTTTGTGAAATATTAGCTCTAAAAGGAGCGAGAAGAAATTCAGCCTTTTTTTTTTTTTTTCAGCAATAAACCACAAATAATCTTATTGAGTTCACTTTGTTCATGTTGGTAGTGTGGAACAAAAGACTGGATAAAGTCACTGAGAAATCCAGACAATGCTGTTGAGTTTTTTTAGTACTTTCACATTGTCAAACTTTTCAGTTTTCTTCTTTTCTTCTTTTTTTTTTTTTTCTTTGAACTTTTTTTGGACCAGCACAGAACTTTTTTTTGCCACTTTTTTTAATGTTGTACTTTTTAAAAAAAAAAAGGGACACATTTCAAATGTTTAATTAAATGCATGTTGTTTGCAAAAAAATGCAAAAAAAAAAACATTGCAAACTTTTGCAAATGCATGAAATGCACCTGCAACCTTTTGACGCAAATGCTTTTGATACTGTGTGATGTCCAAAGTAATGCTAGTATGCTTCAGATACATGTAGTGATACGAAACGAAACCCAGACACCTCAAACACATTCAATGACAAGTTGTCAGAGAAAAAAAAAAATAAAAAAAAAAACAAACTTCTTGAGCATTGGGACCCACATGGAATAGCCCATGGATATGTGTATTATATGATGACTGGATGATTGGACTTAATATACATCATCTTTTTAGGATATAATACCTACGCCAGTCGGCAGATAATGCTAGAGTGAACTTCTTGCTATACAGCTGAAAATATTAATTTTGTGGAATGCCCCTTTCAGGGATGTTTCCTAGTTGTCTATGCTCTAAAGATTTTGTTCAAACCATCAAGTACAATGTAGCATGCATACAAATTTTAAAAAAGTTAAAATTACAGTGCCATTGCAAAATTGTGCAAAACGTTCGTTTTCGCCTCTAAATAACACTCTTTATGAAAACTGCTATTTTGCAGTGTTTGCAGCAGTTTTCCAGTAAAAACAGCAAAAACGTTTATCATGACCAATGTTTAAAAAAGTTAAAATTACCGTGCCAGTGCAAAATTGTGCAAAACGTTCGTTTTAGCCTTTAAATAACACGTTTTATGAAAACTGCTATTTTGCAGTGTTTGCAGCAGTTTTCCAGTAAAAACAGCAAAAACGTTTATCATGTACAAATTTTAAAAAAGTTAAAATTACAGTGCCATTGCAAAATTGTGCAAAACGTTCGTTTTAGCCTCTAAATAACACGCTTTATGAAAACTGCTATTTTGCAGTTATTGCAGCAGTTTTCCAGTAACTACACCAAAAAAGTTTATTATGGCAAAATGATAAAAAGGTAAAATTACAGTGCCATTGCAAAATTGTGCAAAACGTTCGTTTTAGCCTTTAAGTAACACGTTTTATGAAAACTGCTATTTTGCAGTGTTTGCAGCAGTTTTCCATTAAAAAAAGCAAAAGCGTTTATCGTGTACAAATTTTAAAAAAGTTTAATTTAGAGTGGCAGTGCAAAATTTTGCAAAACGTTTCTTTAAGCCTCTAAATAACACGTTTTATGAAAACTGCTATTTTGCAGTGTTTGCAGCAGTTTTCTAGTAAAAACAGCAAAAACGTTTATGATGACCAAATTTTAAAAAAGTCAAAATTACCGTGCCAGTGCAAAATTGTGCAAAACGTTCGTTTTAGCCTTTGAGTAACACGTTTTATGAAATCTGCTATTTTGCAGTGTTAGTAGCAGTTTTCCAGTAAAAACAGCAAAAACGTTTATTAGGACTAAAATTTCAAAAAAAGTTAAAATTACAGTGCCATTGCAAAATTGTGCAAAAGGTTCGTTTTAGCCTCTAAATAACACGTTTTATGAAAACTGCTATTTTGCAGTGTTTGCAGCAGTTTTCCAGTAGAAACAGCAAAAACGTTTATCATGAACACATTTTTAAAAAGTCAAAATTACAGTGCCATTGCAAAATTGTGCAAAACGTTGGTTTTACACTCCAAATAACACGTTTTATGTCTTTGGCTCGCTTAACCTAACCATTCTAGAACACATTGCTTTAGCTGAGCTCTGTTCGGTTGAGTTAGCCATAAAAATTGAGACCATGATTTGCCATATTTTGGCCACCTTCATGGCCGTTTATTTCATAACAACTAAACCAAACTTGCTGGCCTCATAGGTAAACAGCAGTCATCATAGAACTCGCCCCTCCATTTCATCCCTAATAAATGGTGTTTCTTAGGGTGTACCGGGATTATGCGGAAAGCACTCCGAACATCAGTCTTAGCCAAAGTACAACCTTTTCCTTACTTCTTGATGATCCGTACCGCATCATCAACGGAAGCATAGTGGACTGAACAGAACTCAGAAGGAATGAAATCATTGACTGAGCCATCATGTGGAAAAGAGAGAAGATGGATCATTCTATATTCACCTAGATGTTTTTTAGGAATAACCCCCAAGGGGGACACTCTGAAATTATCGAATGGGGGATGTTTAAATGGGCCTCGTACTCTGCCTGCAAGCACCTCCTTGGCTAGCTTACTATCAACAATTTCTGGATGCTGTGCTGCAGAAAGAAGATTAGTGGAAACATGGCCAATTTGTGGTCCATGAAAATGTAAACGAAAACCGTGCAAAAAACCTGAAATTAGTTCCTCATAAAGTTGTTCATTGTATCCTTCTAGATGATAGGCCAGCCTCTCAACTTTGACTGGTGTTGGGAGTGCTCCGGACAGGGGGAATGCTTGGCTTTGTCCTTTGACCCGGATGAGGTTTTGGCTGGGGACATTTGGCAATGGGGTGTGATTGCCCACATCGAAAACACTGGTGCTTAAAAGAGCACCCGGGGCAATGAAGGCTTCTATGGAATTTCCAGCAGTAACCATTGGGAATGAAGGGGCTGTCGATCTTGGATTTCCGTGGCTGGGTATTTGGTTTGGCGCGAAAGGAATGGAACCTCAGCCACAATTCGGAATGAACTTGATTCCATGGCACCCCTTGCAACTCCCTAAGTTTCCTAAAATTCTCATCGTAAAACTTCCAATTAGCCCCCAGTGTTGCTAGTTCCTTTACTATAGAACCATACTTCATTAAAGCAGGTGTGTCCTGAGGGACACGCTCTGCATAAATGGAAACAAATATTTGGAATGCTGACATCCATTGGTCAATTGTGTGTAAGGGATGCTTTTTAGTGCTTGGTACCAAAACTAAAGACTGCTGACCCTCTTGAGAGGTGTCTAGTTTGACAGTAAACTGCTCCTCGGCGGGATTGGTAACACTATTGTGGAGCAGCAGTGCAAAATCTATAAATTCATTGGCCCATATTTGTTTTTTTAGTTCATCAGGCACCCTATGACTTAAAGGAATAGCTGCTGATAAGAAAGTGTTCTTACTCTGGGATCCCTGTGGATCTTGAAGGCCGATGACACTCTGAACCACTGCATTAACTGACCCTTGCACTGTGGCTCCTAAGGAGGGGCTCTGCTGGTTTGTGGCATGGTGCACACCCTGTGGCGCGTATTTGCTGGGTCAGGGATAAACTGTATAGTAGGACCCGAGGAAGATGAAGACTGCAAAGCCTGGGTAACGGCCGTAGTTATGGCATGAAGAACTTCTGGGGATAGTTGTCCGAGTCCACTTGGGCTAGGAATGGCATTATCGTCTCGGCTGGCTGATGAGGATCCGCTTGGGCCGGCTGGGGCAGGACTGGGGTCTCTAGTTGCAGAGGAGGAGGGCTGTAATAAAGACCGATGAGGAGCTGACACACCTGCAGGTCTCCGTCGTTTTGCTGCTCTTACCTGAAAACTAGTCCGCTTGGAAGACATTCTGCGGGTAATCACAGAGAACAGATTGTAAAGAAAAAGTGGGAGGCAAATGAAATCGCAAGTTGCTGACACCCGTTAGTCCCTCCCCAAACACTGCCACCTTGGAAAATTATAACCTGTCAACGAGCAACAACATCACGAGACCCGCTTGATAGCATAACATGTACAAATTAAGTACAAAGCTATCGAGGCAAACAGCCATAATCACACAGGATATTCTAATATATCCGTGATTGGAAGGAAGAGGGCTCAGGCTACTACTACAGTGTATAACACTGAAGAAGCTTACTATTACAGCTAAAGGCATTGTAATAGGCATACCAGATGATGCAACAGCACAACCTGGTCATGAATGGCGCAGAGCATTGCTCTGGCCGCAAGAATTCCATGACCCATGCTGACCAGCCTGGCCCCCAACCAATCCTTAAAGTTGGTTGATTATAAACAATCACACCCGTCATAAAAATGCAAAGAATTACAAGGCGGGTCTCAGGGTGCTCATATGCCAGGGTGGCCGAGGGAAGTAGGGGAGTTGCATGAACTGAAATGAAAAGTATGACTAATATCAAGTCACCACAAACATTTTGTGTCACTCACCGCAAAGTGTAAGGAACTTGCATGTTGACTCGGGCCTTTTAGTGAAATTGGGAGAATGCAAATAGAATGGCTCCCCTATAGCTCCTATACAGAGCTTCGTTTCCAAAATCATTTAAATGAATGCCATCACTGGCATAGACGTTCCTAGCGGGATTAGCAAGGCCACGATGCCGCCAAAACTTAGCGGATTTAAGATTCTGAAGTGCTTCTCGGAGCAGCGTGTTAACCTTTTGGACCCGCGCATTATAGCCATCGAAGGGGGTGTGCATTCTTGGGAGTATTTGGCAAACCACAACAAATCGTACCAATAGACTCTTGATCAGCAATTCAGTAAAAGCGACTATGGAAAGCACAACCGTGTCCGCATCGCAATGACTGTCGCAAATATCATTCGAGCCGAGCTCCAGAACCACGACATTGGGGGCGTTCCTCTTAATGAATTCAAGATCAAATCGAATCATCTCATCGACCGTGCGACCTCCAATACCAAAAATCTCGACTTCGCAGACTTCAGATAAGTTAAGGTCGCGACGGTAGCTATCGTTTGCTTGACGGAGGTCAATACACTCAAGTACTCGTCGCACGAATGAATGCCCTAAGACGAGAGCGCGTGGTTTAGAAGCCATCGTTGATCGCCAGCGGTTTTGAAAATGCACGCAACCAATTCCCTTCGGCACAATTATAGTACACAGTCTTACTTATCTTTTTCTCAGCGTCCAAATCCTTCCGTAGCCACAATCGATTGTCAAGTGGAAGACGGGAATAGAAAAAACGTTTCCTTCGTGGAGCTGAAGAAAAAGAGGACTGAACTTGTCCTATGCCACTTATGTATGTCCTAAATTACAGTCCCGTATGTAAATTGATCCTAGTCACTAAAAAATTAACCAGCATTACCAGGCGCATAAAATCATTTATTCCTCTAGGTAATAAATTTCCTTAATCAAAACTGCTATTTTGCAGTGTCTGCAGCAGTTTTCCAGTAAAAACAGCAAGAACATTCGTCATGACAAAATAATAAAAAAAGTTAAAATTACAGTGCCATTGCAAAATTGTCCAAAACGTACGCTTTAGCCTCTAAATAACACGTTTTATGAACACTGCTATTTTGCAGTGTTTGCAGCAGTTTTCCAGTAAAAACAGCAAAAACGTTTATCATGACCAATTTTTAAAAAAGTTAAAATTACAGTGCCAGTGCAAAATTGTGCAAAACCTTCGTTTTATACTCTAAATAACACGTTTTATGAAAACTGCTATTTTGCACTGTTTGCAGCAGTTTTTCAGTAAAAACAGCAAAAACGTTTATCATGACCAAATTTTAAAAAAGTTAAAATTACACTGCCAATGCAAAATTGTGCAAAAGGTTCGTTTTAGACTCCAAATAACGCGTTTTATGAAAACTGCTATTTTGCAGTGTTTGCAGCAGTTTTCCAGTAAAAACATCAAAAACGTTTAGCATAACCAAATTTTAAAAAAGTTAAAATAACAGTGACATTGGAAAATTGTGTAAAAGGTTTGTTTTAGCCTCTAAATAAGACGTTTTGTAAAAACTGCTATTTTGCACTGTTTGCATTAGTTTTCCAGTAAAAACAGCAAAAACGTTTATGGTGGCCAAATTTTAAAAATGTTAAAATTAGAGTGGCATTGCAAAATTGTGCAAAACGTTCGTTTTAGCCTCTAAATAACACGTTTTATGAAAACTCTTATTTTGCAGTGTTTCCAGCAGTTTTCCAGTAAAAACAGCAAAAACGTTTATCATGACCAAGTTTTAAAAAAGTTAAAATTACAGTGCCAGTCCAAAACTGTGCAAAACGTTCGTTTTAGCCTTTAAATAACACGTTTTATGAAAACTGCTATTTTGCAGTGTTTGCAGCAGTTTTCCAGTAAAAACAGGAAAATCGTTTATCATGACCAAATTTTAAAAAAGCTAATATATAGTTTTAGCCAAGCCTAAAAGCGGAGCTCCTGGCTTGTTTATTTTTACTGGCTCTAGGAGTAGTGAAAATAAAAGGCTTTGGAACTGTTCGCTTTTTGGTTTTCCCAGATATTGCTTAATTATGTAACATTTTCTTCACTGCCTAACTAGTGAATTCCACGGTTAATTTCTCCTGAAAAACCGACTGATTGCATGAATCACGAAGGGATGAGTGTGATATCGGTTTTTCCAGCGTAATCTGATGTCGAATTCACCAGTTAGGCAATTATTTTTTCTTGAATCGCAAGAGTTTTAAAAGAAAACAAGCAAATCATCAGCAAGCGAACGGAATTGGAAAGAAGCCATTTCAGAGTCGACTGTCAAACGCCAGCGAATAGGAATCACGGTAAAATTAGAAATCACAGACGTACTATAGCTAGTGATGTGACAGATCGTCTTTGTCGGTTCAAGGTCAAACAAGGAGTTTTATTGATGTACTTTATTTATTCCACTTTATCTCTGAAAACGAAATCATTTACCATTCGATGTATTTCATTGAAACACGCCAGCTTGGCTTAGAACCAGAATCGGCTAGAAAGGACAAACTTCCAACAAGATCTCCAACAAATTACCTGTACGTGCTCTAAACAAAGTTTTGAAAACACAAGCTGGTGATAATTCTCCTTATACTTTTACGAGAACTCATTGCAATTACATGTTTAGAACATAAGTGCAAAATTCTTGTCACTGTCGAGGCACGTCGAAAAACAGTTAGGCAAGCGGTTTAAAAAAACTTCTTGTTCGCTCGCATTTTAAGGCCAAACAAACCAGCAACAGATCGATTATTTCTGTCCAAAAAGAGTACAGATGATTGTTATTTAATTCCAGTTAACAATAAGAATTTGAGATTTATTCCTGAACAACGGAAAAAACGACTAAACCACGTTTTAGAAATATGCATCCACTTGAAATATCTCAGCCGTAGAAATAACAAACGGTTTAGTGTCCAAGAAAAGAATTTGTGGAGTAACTTCTTCCACCAACTTTAAGCTATTACTGGCGTACCGTTTCGTCGTTTTCGTTCTCTTTCTCTTCTTTGGTTTCTGTTCTTCTGACATAGGCCGTCCAGGCATCTTGCAACCTTAGTAGATTCGAAATTTAAGACATACCAAAAACTGCAATTCAGAGCAAAAAGCAGCCCTAAACAAATTAAAAATAAACACTCAGCTTTAAGTTTATATCCCTCCAATGCTTGACTTGAATAACTACAGCTATATTATGTTAAACCTGGATTGAAACCAGCGAAAAATGCAAGAAAAATATATTTTCCAAACCGTACCTGAACGCGAAAATCATCGACTGTCAAGAGCTTTGCTGACGTAGCATGGCTGTGTAGCCGCGTCGAGCCACAGAAAGAGCGCGAAAAATGAAGCCTCGTTTAGGTGTGAGTGTGAGTGTCTGACCTGGCTTGAGCCTGCGATCCAATCAACAACCAGTCCCAGGTCAGCGGTCAACTTCAAAAAAACAGCTGACCTCGATAAGGTCTAACTTGAGCCTGCGATATGGTCTCGTGATACTGGTCAGCGGATACCTTGTTTTGACAGGTGTCAATTGACCATAACTGATGTCCAATATCAAAGATGTATGCTGTTAACTAGCTACAGTGTCAAATGGAGTATTGCCTCCTCGATGAGCTCTTAACTTGAGCCCGTGATATGGTTACGTGATACTGGTCACATTGGCATACATCATTGGCTACATGGAGGGGCGGCTACGGACGGACGTACGTACGTACGTACGTATGTAAGGACGTTCATGACTTCATGGCTATAAAACCAAATTTTCTCTCTGAGCAATGGTCAACTTTGCACAGTTACATTTATTAACACACGATTTGTGCCACGATGCTCTGTGAAATCTGGGTGTTTCCTTGATTCCTTGTCCTTTATCGAGGTACGACAAAGGTACTTCAATCACCAATTGAGCAGCCCCTGCAAACTTTGGCATGCAGATTATCGGCTAAACTTTTGTAAGGATGGAGCAAGGATGGAACAGTCGGTTAGTGCACGGCCTTGGTGCAAGTTGTCCTGAGTTCGATTCCCGGATCTCGTATCCTTGTTTCGACTTCTTTCCTTTCCGTGTAGCTAAGTAGCTTTAAATACATTTTCTGACGGTTGAGCGTACGAATAAGACAGAAATTGATATTTCTACGGCACGAGAATAGAAGGGTCTGGGTACGATTGGTGTAAGGCATGATGGGTAGCAGGTTGTCTATAAAGTGTCAGTTCATCACGTGGTGAGGCACTCTAGACCTGCATCAGTCCGATTAACTTTTGTTTTCTTCCAAGTCTTTTCTTTCAACTACCATGGATGAAGAGGGCGTTTCGAAAGACGTCATTGCTAAAATGATAGAAACCAACAACCAGACCATGATGAAATCAATGGAGCAGCTTTTCCAGAAATCGATAGACGAGTTAAAAAGATCGCACGTGGACTCGTCAGACGCTCAGATTCGTGAGATCAAGAAACTTAAAATGGAAGAACCAAGGCGTTTTAAAAAGAAAGCGAATGAAGATCAATTCAGGTTTAACGCGAAGATTCAGGACACCTTAGAGGAAACTAAAGCAGCCGCTCAAGCGAGTGCTCTGGACAAAGTTAAGGACTCGCTCCAGAAAGGTGAGGACTTATTGAAAGAGCTCCAAAAGCACATCCTTCTTGCCGACAAGTCACAGTACGGCTGGTCTACGGTCCAGGAGTATAAAAAGAGCGAGATCGCTGATGACTCTGACGATGAGAAAAAGATGTTCAAAGCTGAAGCACGCGCCAAGGCACATTTAAAACAGTCGGCTTCAAGATCTCGAACTGCTGCTTCGGGGTTTGCTGCCAGAAAGGATTCGGTCGTTCAGGATTCAGGTCCCAGTCGTTCGGGCGAACGAAATTCGCTAGGTGTTAAACAAATTCCAACGGTGGAGGCACAAAGCAGGAGTCGAATTAGACCCGGAAATTGTTTTCAATGTGGCAAGCCAGGACATTGGAGAGCTCAATGCTCGACTTTTCAATCCAATCCCAGTACAAGCATCTGACTAGATGGGGACGATCAAGGTGTAGTTGATTCCATTGTTACTAATGATTATCTCGTTGTCGATGATGATGTTTATTTTCCTTGTGTGGGAGTCGATTCTTCTCGTGCACAGTTTTCTATATTTGATTTGTATGAATTAGATTCTACTCAGGCGAAATCTGTTACATCGGTTAGAGGAAGGCTAGCAAAATGCATTTCAGAGTGGAAGGAATCAATGCTCCGGGTTTTATATTGGAAGTTATTCGAGAAGGCTATAAAATTCCTTTTGTTTCTCTCCCTCCTCCGAAACATAGCGATAATAACTTATCTGCTATTAAGGAGAAGGACTTTGTCTCCGAGGCGGTTTTAGATCTACTCAAGATGAATTGTATTGAAGAATTAGATGAAGCTCCCGATATTGTGAATCCCTTGTCAGTTTCCACACAATCGTCTGGGAAGAAGCGATTGATATTGGACCTTAGATATGTCAATTTGTACGTTTACAAACAAAAATTTAAATGCGAAGATCTCAAAGTCGCGCTTTTAATTATTTCACGGGGGTATTCCCTTTTTAAGTTTGATCTTAAGTCGGGGTATCATCATGTAGAGATTTTTCCCGAGCACCGAAAGTTGTTAGCTTTTAGGTGGGGTTTTGGTGACGGGGTTATTCGTTATTTTCAATTTGCAGTTCTCCCATTCGGTCTGTCTTCGGCGCCATGTTTATTCACAAAACTATTTAAGCCAGTTATTAAAATGTGGAGGTCCAATGTTATTCCGATAGTCGTTTTTCTTGATGACGGAGTGGGCGGGGGCGCTACCGAGTTAACTGCTAAAATTCACAGCTTGAAGGTGCATAGCGATGTAATTAGGTTTGGTTTTATTGTAAACCTTGCAAAGTCCCAGTGGGATCCTTGTCATGTTATAGCTTGGCTAGGTTGTGTGATTGACACTATTCGGGGCACCATTGCTGCCACTAATCAACGACTGCGCAAATTTGTTAATTTTATTGATTTCCTCAGTGATTGTGAATCTCGCGTAGTCAAAGCTAGGGATCTGGCTTCGCTTATTGGCATGATCATTTCATTCTCTCCTTTTGTGGGTAACGTCACGCGCATTATGACTAGGTCATTATACCGTGTGTTATATCGTAGGTCATCGTGGAATTCTAATGTCCAGCTCACTGATGAGGCTATTCGGGAAAGAATGTTTTGGAAACTAAACGCACGTTCTCTGAACGGTCGGGCGGCGTGGCCTACTGAAAGCAAGCCCTCGAAGATTGTATATTCGGATGCTTCTGATTACGCTTGCAGTTCTTTTGTTGAAAACGAAGGTAAAATATTCCAGCAGAACTGGTCGTCCGATGAGCGAAAGAAGAGCTCTACTTGGAGGGAATTAAAAGCGGTTCAGTTAGCTCTTAGTAGCTTTGCTCACGATCTCAAAGGCCAACAGGTGGCTTGGTTCACTGATAATCAGAATGTTGTAAGCATTGTAAATAGTGGAAGTCGTGTTGAGCAATTGCAGTCTCTAGCTTTAGAAATTTTCGCTTCGTGTGCAACAAATAGCATTTCACTCGAAATGAAATGGATCCCTAGAGACCTGAACACAGGGGCGGATTGTCTCAGTAGAATCATAGATTTTGATGATTATGCATTAAACGATGATATTTTTAGAATGTTGAACGTTAGGTGGGGTCCGCATTCGGTGGACAGGTTCGCTTGCAACTATAACACCAAGCTTGCTCGCTTTAACTCTAGGTTTTATCAGCCTGGAACAGAAGTGGTTGACGCATTTACTCAAGATTGGAAATATGAGAATAACTGGCTAGTGCCCCCGGTTTCCTTGATTGTAAGAGTTATCAATCATTTGAAACTATGCAAGGCTGAAGGATCAATTGTTGTTCCAGTGTGGAAGTCATCCTATTTTTCTCAAGACGCATGATTGGTTGTTATTACCTGATCACAAGTGTCTCTTTGTCAGAGGCAAAGCTAAGAACCGTTTGTTTGGAGCTAAGAATTTGTGTTTTAAAGTGGCCGCTCTTAGAGTCAAGTTTAATGTCAGTGAACGACTGTGTTCATCAGGGTTTTGTACTGAAGATGATGGATGGTGCGATAAGTGCAATTAACTCAAGATGTGGCCATTTCTGGTTGGAATTTATGTCGAAAACATGGCATACAGTAGTATGACTGGATTTCTGGTATCCACTTTCCATTAGTTTTTAGCGGATCTTTGGTATCCGCTTTTTCCCGTCATTGTCCAGTGTGGGACAGTTTCTGGTGTTTTATTTTCAGTTTCAAGTGTACTAATGGATCTAGCGAACTAACGTGTATGTAATGTGTAGAGATATTAAAGACCGAATTTGCTTTCTTTGGGCACATTTACACTGGGGAAGTAATTTTGAGTTAAGGTTTTTATCAAGAATTATCAGCGCCCACCATTTTGTTGTCTCTTTTTTCTTTCAGATGTGTTCCAGCACGGAGTCTGGAAGGATGTCGGAAATCTAGAGCACCCCGATTTGAGGAATTTGGCTGATAGAATGAAATCCACTGTTCTAATGTCCAGGGCTACAGGCACTGTCGACGGATACACGCGAGCGTTCAACAGGTGGAAAGAGTTTGCCTCGCGTTGGGGCGAAGTTACTTCATTTCCGGCTGAACCGCTTCCGGTGGCCCTTTATTTACAGTACTTATTAGAAACTACTATCTCTTGTAGTTCTGTTGATGCCGCGTTCTATGGGATAAAATGAGTGCATGAAACCGCTGGGTTGGCCTCCCCTACTGATAGTTCGCTAGTTGTGGCGGTTAGGGATGCGTCTAAGAGAATCTTAAGCACCGCAAGGTCGAATCGGAAAGAGCCTATCACACCGGAATTACTTAAGAGTATAGTTGGCGGGGCTGACCTGTCTAACGGTTTGGAGCTTAGAAATGTTTGCCTATATCTACTGTGTTTCGCGGGTTTCCTCAGGTTTGATGACATCAGTAGGATTAAAAGAAATCAAATTTCCTTTCACACCGGGTACATGTTAATTAAAGTCGACGGCACGAGAACAGAAGGGTCTGGGTACGATTGGTGTAAGGCATGATGGGTAGCAGGTTGTCTATAAAGTGTCAGTTCATCACGTGGTGAGGCATTCTAGGCCTGCATCAGTCCGATTAACTTTTGTTTCTTTTATAAATCATTATTATTTTGTAACTAGAGGTCCTCTAAACCCCGGAGGGATCGTGGCATTGCATTGGTTTGGGGAATACGTTTCCAGTTTTTTCCCCCACGGGGGTTTTTTGGTTTTTCGTATCCGGCGGTGTCACAGGGAATTGCTTCCCCGTAGTCAATTAGTTGTTGTTATTGTTCCACATGTAGGTGGTTCATGCTTGCTGCTGGTGCGAGGCCGAAAGATACCAAAATAAACCTAATGGATTGCATTTGTCTGTGTAGTGAAGTTGAAATGCACACAAATCCCAGTTAATACGATGCCGTTTTCGATCCATTTTCTGATAATCATTCCAAATTAAAACAGCCTGTTTGTACAAAATGAAAATCAGTCAGGCATTCCTTGCTCTCACTAAAGAAAAAAATCAGTCAGGCGGTCCTTGCCAAGCCTGGAACTTCGAAATTAAAGACAAGTAACATGTAAAACTTTTAAAGTAGCCTAAAAATACTGTCAGATATTTTTGAACAGAATGTGATTATATGACGGCTTTTTGGGAAGAATATCATTAAGTTTGGGGCATAAATAAGGCTAGCTGTGAGCCCACTATAGCAAACTGCTGACCGCCCGTAATTAACGTCTTAAAACATATCTTTATGATTAGGATCCAAACGGGATATTAATGACTTCAGAATCTATATGCTGAAAGGTACTTATTCTGATAATTTCACACTTGTATCACTATTTTGAACAATTCAGCCATTTCCTGTCGCTAATTTTCCGGACTGTTTAACAATTAGACCCGCAGCCCGCAAATACGTGTCAATAGCCCATGAGGCGAAACCGAATGGGCTATTGACCCGTGGCCCTTGAGGGCGAAGGGTCTAATTGTTTTAGTATCACCCAACTAGTCGGACAATAACAAAGTTAGCAAATGCAAGTTGAAGAAACATTTATTTGGGAATAAAACGGAAGAGAGCGTCACGCTTTTCGCTACTCGAGGGCTATTACTAATGGTCCTCTAGTAGCGTAGCCAATCAAAATGTAGCATTTGCATTAGTCCACTAGTTGGGTAATAGTGTAAGGGTATATATTGTTTAAAGATGCACTAATTACGAATTCAAGTTTTTCCCGTACGAGGAGAATCGAACGAAATGATTAGAAAATAATCGACAGTCTCTTAAGATTCAATGCCAACCAAGGTGGGAGATTAGCGAATTGCATTTTGTATTTTTCTCTCCAACGAAATCGTCTGGCATTTTTAAAAATTCTCTTCTGGTCCACCCATTTTGTAAAATCTTCATTTAGGCATTTTCGCCACGTTTTATGGGGCAAACGTTTTTTTAGAGAAGTCTTCTAACACTCAGATGAATTTGATTAATTTTAAGAAGGGGCTTTGGGGAAAACAGTAAATTTGAAATACTGTTTTTGTGTTATATATTTTCTTCCATATTCCAAACATAGCAATTTGGGTCTCCAAATGGTTCCCTCAAGTAAAGGCAAATGCTGTCTTTTACTATTTATCGTTCCCAACCGTAATGTGACCTTGTAGTCTTCTTTGAAAGTTTCTCGCATGGGACGCCATTCGCGTTACAATGACTTTCAACGCCATATCAAGTTAATTAAATGTTCTCCTGTGTGCACCAGAGAAATCTACGCATTACCCCAGCCCCCTAGCAGACTCTATGCACAAAGACAACACTTAGCACGGGAGTGACAGGCAAGACTTTTACCGACACGGAAAAAATAATAAAATTAAAAATCAAAATAAATTTTAAAAAACAGAGAAACATTACTCATCTTCCGACTGGGATTGCCATAGTAGCAAACCAGTAATAAAAAAAAAAACAGAAATATTACTCATTTTCCAACTGGGATTGTCATAATGGCAATCCATTAAAAAAACAGAGAATGAAACGCAGATTCCCAATGGGTTTGGCAACCCAGTAAAAAGCAGTGAAGTCTGTATCAATACAAAGTCACCGGCAACCTCGCAGCTAGCCATTCATAGGCTACTGTAGGTCACTATTTGCGGGTTGCAATTAATTATTGTCCCTTGTTACAGTCCAGTAAGTTGTGGGTGACAGTAAGTTTTTGTCCTTCATTCCAATCTCATTTTTGTGGTGCTCTTTTCTGTGATTTTGCACTGACAATTCAAGACATACCAACCAGGCAACTTGTATTCTCTAGTATTTTAAGCTACACGTTTCTAAAAAGACAGCCATTTTGAAAAATTTGCCTTGGTCCCTCCTTTGCAAAATCACGGAAAATCTACACCTTCGGTAAGCTTAAAAATCTTGCTATTTCTAAGAATATATATAGGCCTTTTATTGCGGGTAGTTGTTGGTATGGAGTCTGTATGGAAAAAATCAGGCTTTAAAAGGAACTTGAACCCATGACTGTGATATCGCATTGTACTCGCTCCATCAACTAAGCTGTCGAGCCCGCTGGAAGGCGATCAATTACGAATTCAAGTTTTTCCCGTACGAGGAAAATCGAACGAAATGATTAGAAAATAATCGACAGTCTCTTAAGATTCAATGCCAACCAAGGTGGGAGATCAGCGAATTGCTATTTGTATTTTTCTCTCCAACGAAATCGTCTGGCATTTTTAAAAATTCTCTTCTGGTCCACCCATTTTGTAAAATCCTCATTTAGGCATTTTCGCCACGTTTTATGGGGCAAACGTTTTTGTAGAGAAGTCTTCTAACACTCAGATGAATTTGATTAATTTTAAGAAGGGGCTTTGGGGAAAACAGTAAATTTGAAATACTGTTTTTGTGTTATATATTTTCTTCCATATTCCAAACATAGCAATTTGGGTCTCCAAATGATTCCCTCAAGTAAAGGCAAATGCTGTCTTTTACTATTTATCGTTCCCAACCGTAATGTGACCTTGTAGTCTTCTTTGAAAGTTTCTCGCATGGGACTAATCCATCGTGCAATTATCTTTAACTAGAGGACACCAGCAACAAATAAGGACATCAACTCACAGCCGAGAAGTTTCAATTTGCTTTAATAAAATATAGTTACATTCTTTGTAAAACATAGTCAATAGTATCAATCTTTTTGCAAACTCTTCATATAAATGTTATAACAGGCAAGGGATATACGAAACCCTGTAAAAAATGCCAGGATACTAGAACAGACAGCATAAAGCACCTAGCGCTTTTTCTACTTTTGGTTTTGTTCATGCTTAAACCTGTCGTTTTAGTTTACGACGGTAATTTATATGTTTACATATCATATAGTATAAGTTAAAATGCTACCCTAAACTTCCACGTATAACAGCCTCCTGGATTGTACTCTGCTCGGCAGAGGTTGCCTTGATTTCAATCTCTTGAGAGAAGGAAAGGAATGCACGGATCTCCTTGATGTTCTGTTACGCATGCGCTACGTGACGTCAGTGCAACGTCACTTCAACTCTTTCGCCACTGGGCAGGTGTTAAAATTCAAACTGGTTGTTTTAAAGCGGTAAAGAGTTTAATTATAGGTCCAAAGTTTTGGACGACATCGAGGGTTAGGGCTTTCCACAAGTTGCTCGAGATTTCCCAAAAAGTTGCTTTTTCTAAAGAAAGTTGCTCAATTTTTTTTTCATTTTGTTTCTCTGCTTTTATTTGGTCTGATGCAAAAATATGCAATCTGTACAACGAAAGTAACATTTCTAAGCATTTTTGTGCAATCTTGCGTTGTAACCAGCGTCGCTGAATAAATTTTTTCAAAAACAAATGTTTTTTGGAGTACTTAGTCCTGCCCCGGCTTTTGCGACTACCGTCAAAGAATCTGAATGACCTTCGTCACCTGGAACACTCTTTAAACCACCGCTGATCTAACAGCCTGGCTGCATGCATTTTTCGCCCATGATCCGCCCCAGAGGGGAGGAACTGCTCCTTTTTCACAGGAAATTAAAAATTGTCTACTGAAACATTGTGAATTATGGAAGCATGGCCAATTTAAGCACTAAAAGCTGTTGCGATATCTCAGAATTTGTGGAAAACTAGAAATTTCTCAGAATGCAAAAAGTTGCTCGAAATGAAAAAAGTTGCCGAGCAACTTATGGAATGTCCTATCGAGGGTTTCCTTTCTTTCTAGCTACAGCGGGGAATCAAGGAAACATCTGCCACACAGGGTACATGGACTGAGAACCACTATTTTTCAATTTTTCAATTTACTTAACCATTTTTCTAAGAACCACTTCAGCTCCAAGATTGAAAAAGGCTTTAACTGGAAAACAGCCTACAATACAAATACAATGTAGTACTGTGCCTGAAATCCAGCAACTTTTACCCTACAGTTGTATTTAACATCCGTGTTTTAACCTTTGTGAACCTTACGCAACTCTGAAACAGAAAATGAATTTCAAAACCTTAAAAGGTTTATTTTGACTTATGCATCAGATGAAAAAGAACCTGTTCGATCAGGCTTGGAAATTTGTCAGTTTCAACACGCAGAATTGTCATGTATTCTACATTCTCCAAGAGGCTTAAATCATAAGTTTTACGAACTACACTCTTCACCGTAGCTTTGTTACATTGCACTTTTCTTTGGAAATCTTTCTCCTTGTTGATGTAACTTGTGGTATGCACTGAAGAGCAAAATTAATGTACATAACATAAGGTCCATTCTAGTCCAATTTGAAAACTTGACAGGCTTCAACTTGTTTTCGTCCTATTATTTTCAAATTGAACGGCTTGCAATCCCATCCCTTATATAAATTGAGTTAAACATTGAATTGTTATCTATTCAACATGCAACTTGGGCCTGTTCTGAGCATCACATAAACAATCCAGTTTCCCTCCCAGGGCCCATCGAATGTCTTGGATGCCGGGAATTGTCCGAAGAGGAAAATACTATAATACTCCTTGCTTGTCCACCCAAATTTTGCATGAGCATTGTTTCCTGTTTCTCTTGGGACTTACAACGGTCCCAAGAGAAAACAAAAACAATGCTCCTTCAAAATTTGGGTGGAAAAAAAACCCATTATGGTATTTTCCGCTCCGGGCAATAGGAAAAACGATGGGCTCTGGGAACGAGACTGGAGTAGTACTATGGGACGATCTTGCCCAGTTTTGAAAGTTGGAAATGGAGGTTTCTGATTGGTGGAAAAAAAATGTGTATTCTATTTCCATTCTCGGGGCACACAGCAGAATTAGCCTTTTTCGGGTATGTTTTTCGTGATTCGTGCAAACTGCAACTTGCAGCTCCATAAGTTTAAACGAACATGAATATAGTTTCCTCTTTATTATTCTTTAAAAACTAAATAAGGTGAATAGCATTTGCAATAAAACTTCATATCACAACTATCATTGCCAAATAGAATACTTTTAGATAAAATAATACTCTGGCACTAATAGAAACGAATATACATGTTTGTGAAAACAAATTTGTGAGTTACTATTATATACAGTTAATGTCACTGAGCACAGTGCATAGATAGAAAAACACAATCGCTTAACGGCCGATGTTACACTGCGCAATGCTTGAAACTCGTTGCAACTTTGGGTGAGGAGATGAGCTGCGAAAGTAGAACTCAATTCCACTCTGGCAACGGTTTCTACAACTTGTCTCACAATGTTTATGGCCGTTTTTGGTACGCTGCATTGGGCATTCGTGCAACCTGTCTTGCCATGGCGTTACGAGATAAGCTGCACGAAAAATTGTACAGTGTAACAGCGCCTTAAAGAGGCTTCGTTAACTAGAAAAGCTGTGAACGCATTATCTTAAACGTTCAACTGCCACTTTAAGTCACTACGAACCACAGCCAGCTGTGAAGCTCGCTTGTGTGACATAAACGGGAGAGTTGAACCTGAGGCTTAAGTAGACTGTGAACTCAGTAAACCTGCGAAGATATCTTTCCTGCCTATAAATGCGCGAAAATTGAAGCGAGAGCAGAAAAGGAAGAAGGGTTTCTCTCTTCACCTTTTTGTTCCGCGGCCACACCGTGGAAAATTATGTTCAGAGCCCCTTGTTAAAAGGAGAACGTTTTCTAAGGCTACTAGGAATACTTCAAAACTCCTACCTAGCCATTAGCTTTCTCATGGTACACTGCGGGTATATTAGTGTCTTCTAGCTATTTTCTTAATATGGCTCTAAACTGCTGAGGGTGATACACTCACGTGACTAAGACATAACTATATCAGTCTGCTATTTTTGATGAAGTGGATAATTGCGGTGTACACAAAGCGATATTGTCCGAAGTTTGCCACCAACAACATTCTCTGGCAACGCAGATGAGTCAAGGCCTTTGCCACGTTTATTCGCTGTGTTAAGGAAAACATAAATAGATATTAGCGTTACTTTGTTGTGTTTTTGGGTGGTAGAAAGGAACACGTGTAACACAAAATGGTCGGCACACAGAGAC
Organism: Montipora foliosa; assembly: GCF_036669935.1. NCBI lineage: Eukaryota > Metazoa > Cnidaria > Anthozoa > Scleractinia > Acroporidae > Montipora > Montipora foliosa. Next base: position 788,255 of record NC_090882.1, read on the forward strand.
AACGTTCATGAGCATGTGCGCGGTACTGCTGTACAAAATAACCGTGACTACATCAAAGGTTTATGCAGACTTCCTTCCTGTTTAAGATTTTTGAATCCGCAAAGAAAAAGTTGCGGATTCAAAAATATCCGAATACGAGTGGACGGGACCTAAATTTAGTGAATCAACTTTGAGTCTCCTTGATGCAAATATAGTTAAGGCCCACAGATCACCCTTGCCCAGGATAAAGTCTCTTGTATATCAGTGGTTCGAGATTTCAGCTAGAGCGTTCAAATCCCACATAAAAATCAGGGTTTTGTAGACGTCGTCAAGTTTAACAGTCTAGTAAGTCTAGTACAAGATTTAATCCAATTTTTTTTCAGTAATACCTGCTAGATGAATAATCTTCACAGTTCATTCGTCATAATATATTAAATATACGTTTAACAATGGGTGTATTTGTAGCAAAAAGATGGGAAGCGACCAAGAATCATGCCCCCGGTTAGTTGTCTTGAGTTCTTTTTTGATGCATAACAACGCTTGATGGACAAAACGAAATAGGGGATGTTCGTTGTCTGTGAAGCGTGATTTGCCAGGGACGAAGCTTCGTATTTGCGGAACAGAACCGCAAACAAGGCCCAGTCGGTGAGTTCCCCAAGGGTAGGCATAGGGAGTATGTATCATCATGTTTATCTCACCTGGTTACTCTGTAAACAGGCGATCATCAGATCCGTTAGTATAATCACCCCAGTCCTCCCCACACCAGCCGTGCAATGAACCATCACTGGACCCACTGTCGGTTCAGCAATTTTGCTCATATGAATACTTTGCCTTGCAGACTCTAATTCTTCAAGAAATTCTGTAAAGAAACAATTAAACTATCGGGTCAGGAAGCCTTCTTTGTCAGGTTCCTGAGAAACGCATCTATTTTGACTTCAGGGTGAACTATTTACACAATCACGAGGTTGAGCGGCCATGTATTTGAAAATCTAAACATCTATGAGATCCAAAAACAGACTTGCGAATTATCGCAAATCACAATGCTGACAAGCACAAAAGCACAAGAAATGGTTAATAAATATGCAGTTTTTTACTATCTGAACGTTTTTGGGTTTGAGTAAAGCCATATATTGTTGAAAAATCTTCGTGATAAAGGACCTTGGTCACGCAAATGATGTAATTTCATGACACTCAAAATTCGCAAAAAGCATGAGTTTCATGTAAACAATCTTCGCATTAGTAAGTCGTAGCAATAAATTGGATTAACCAGGAAGTTAAAGAAATATTGCTGGCTTCCCAAATAAACTTCATTTTACACTATAATGACAAAACAGATATTTTTCTGAGGTTAAAAACTTGACTACCTATTAAATCATTTGTCAGAGGGAAAAAAATCCTGTCTAATAGCTTATCACATTTCAACGCACGTATGCAAATACACCTTTTTACCGATACGGCGGCCATTTTGATTTCTATTGTTTCGAATAGCTATTATGGGATGCCCAGGGGGCAAATACACATTAATTTGCCCCCTGAGCATCCCAAAATGGCGACGTATCGGTAAAAAGGTCTATTTGTTAAGCTCGAATATTACACAACATGATGAATTCATAAAGGCCACCTTTTCCAGCGAAAAATTTATTGAAACAAACAACATATTTGCTATTAGAGGCAAAAAACCCTTCCTATTTCATTGCGTGCGTGAAGACAAGAAACCCAATCGTGTCAAATTACCATACGCAAAAAGATAAATTTCTGAATCAAACCCTTTCCTGAAGAACCTTTTCCTTGAATGATGAAGCACAAAATAGACAAGCTTTCTTTTCAAACAATTCTTGGCTGTCACATTTTCAATTATTGTTTTACCTGAAGACTGTGCAGAGTTGGGTACAAATAAATACAAATAGCCAGACAACAGAGATCACAGATTCACTTAAGGTGTTCGATTCCTTCTCTGTCTTTGTTGAAGCCATAAGTTACCAGTGAATTTTCCATTTGGTTTCAGTGTTGTACATAACATCACACTTCGTAAAATATTAGAAATACAGCTCACTTTGATGACGGCTTGACAGGTGAAAGATTGTTGACGAAGTCCATTACTTGTCGATTTTAAGATTCCATATATTTATTTTTCACCGCCTGTCTTGTTTATCCAATTGACGTTCCATTCTTGAGCTCCATAAGGGTAAATTTTGTTTAAAGATGCACTAAAAGGCCATTCGCGTTATAATTACTTTCGACGCCATTGCCATTTCCATTACCCCCTCAAACCTAACAAAATACGCACAGTAGACTCTATGCATAGAGACACCACGTAGCCAGGGAGTGGCGGGAAAGACTTTTTCCAACATGGAAAAAAAACCAAGAAATTTCACCCCTTTTCCGACTGGGATTGCCATACTGGCAACCCAGTAAAAAACACGCGACTAGTTTTAAGACGCGGGATGCCGAAGGCATTTTTCCGTGTTGGTAATAAGCTGGAAATTATTAGTATTATTATTGTTAGTACTAATAGTATTCTTACTACTACTATTTTAATAGTATTAAGAATACTAATACTACTACTATGAAAACATTTTTAGTATTATTATTTATGATTATTTCCTACAACTATTGAGCCCTCATAATATATTGAACCACTTTCTTACCAAGGAAGGACTTCGGATCTTCAGGCACTCTGTTATCGGGCCAATCATTGAAGTGTAAATGACAGATGACTCTTGATTTCTTGGTAACGACTTGTCGTAGGGACAAAGTTCGTACCTTGTAAGAACCCTCATCACGGACTGACACCGTTTCTATCTCAAATGAACTGAACCATGTTTTGCTGCAGGGCGAATCAGCTGACCAGTAAGGATAGCAGGCGCTTCTGCTGTCAAGCTATGATCAGAACAAGGAAGGGTTACGTGTTTGCAAACGTTGGCCGTGTAGCACTTATATATCAACAGACTTAACTATTAGAGGGTAATGTAAAGTGCTAACTTTCTACCCATACAGACCATGTGAGCGTTAGCCCTACTAATGGAAATGGGCCCACACAAGGACAGAGAAAAACTCTGACCAAGATGGGAATTGAACCCAAGACCAGAACGACTACGATAAGAACAATCGACCATAGTAATATTCTTGTGATGGACACATGGGCTGATGTGGGGGATCTTCTCAGATTCAATTTTTTCTCCAAATCAGGAGATAAAATCGACACACTAGGGTGTAAAATACCTCGTTGCCCTTCTCCCTAAAGTAAACAAGACACTGTCTAGAACACTAGACACACACATAGTGTAATCAATTTATTTAATAAGTTGAGACGTGGGGGGATACAATCTTCCAGTGATCTGGACGAGGCCGATCACATGCTGGTCACATGTGACATGCCACATCACTTTATCAATTTTATTATGACCAAGAAGACAGCTCATAGAAATTTACAATAATTTAACAATTTCAACTTGTACAAATGGCTTCAAACACTCAGTAAAGAAGTATACTAATGGCTCGTTTGCTAAAATACAGCTGTACTACAGGCAATTGAAAATCAAGGTACCTTGTTATCTGTTGCAGCGACAATGATATGAACATTCTGCTCCCAGACCATCTGCCAAAAATCCACCACTGTTTTCTCCATGGGGCCCTGAGTTGCAATGTAGTGGTATGTTCGAGATCCAACCTCCATCTGCAAAGTAGACAGTCGAGTAAGTTCCTTCATTTTGTACGACACAGCCAATCAAATATTGAGTATAACCTTTAGCAAAAAGTAACCCTGTACTGCTACATGTATTTTTATTCGTCTCTATGAACTGTAGCTTCTTTTGTTATCAGGGCTAGGTGCATCGATCAATATTGTTTCGTTCTACAATCACAGACCACGTCTGGAGAGCTACAGGATCTCTCTTAGCAAAGGGGACCCCATAATGACACTAATGGTACTTTGCATCAAGTTCACAATGTGGCACGAGGTGTCCCCTAAAGCCTAAGAACTTCATGCATCATCTTTTGGTTGGAGTTCTTGTTGAGGTCATGGTCAGAGGGTCACTTTGTGACTCCTACACCAAATGAGGTGAATGAAATGTGCAGTAGCTGTACCACTCATGATCAGACCTTCTGGTAATCTACACAATCATCCAATCATTTGACATAACGTTCAATTGGCATTTTTCAGTTACATGGCCTCTAAATCAAGGGAGGATGGAGTTGACTTATACCTGTGATTGACCTTCGGCTCCGATGCGATATCCAGACGAGTTGCTCAAAAGATGATAATTTAATAAGTTATGGACTATTTGCCTCCTTTCTTGAGATAATATAGTTTGTGGTTAAGTCCAAAAACACTAATTTTCCAGTTAAGACTTGAGCATTGTTTCTAAGTGATCTTTTAAGGTTTAGATAGTTAGCTTGCCGATACAGAGGTTCGAGATGCCCCTCCCCTCCCCTGCCACAAGAAAAAATACAAAAATCTTAGGAACCCAGGGAACCAGATACAATTGCAACCAATACGACTAGGCAACCATTCTACAACTGATTCAGCCCAGCACTTAATGATGGACAGCAGATGAATTCAAATTGACTGAAAAAGAAATTGATCAAGACTTTCAACTAAAGCATGGGCAACTGCATGGACTGTACCTCCCGTAACACTAACTACAGATGTGCATGAGGTAATTGAGTACCCTGCTTGGCTGAGTGCTTTCGCCTGCACGGATCCCCTTGATGTTCTGTCAGTGGCGATGCGTGACGTGACTGCCACGCTTCTGCCACTGGGCAGGCATTAAAATTAAAACTGGTTGCAGCGGTATTTTTTTAACTGGCTAAGAATTTAGCTAGATACATTAGTAACAATGGTCTCTTTCCATCGTTACAGTCAGCTTAACGTAAATATCGTTCCAATGAAACCGCACTCTTGAAGGTAAAAAACCATTTCCTTCTTAACATGAACAATGGACAACAAATTTCAATCAGCAGAACTCTCTCCTCAGGAGCGAGGATGGCACAGTCGGTTAGTGCGCGGCCTTGGTGCAAGAGGTCCTGAGTTCGATTCCGGGATCTCACATCCTTGTTTCGACTTCTTTCCGTTCTGAGTAGCTTAAGTAGCTTTAAATACCCATAAAACGGAGCACGGAAGGCGAGGGGGGAGTAAAATGAGCGCACCGTCGACCTCAGGTTTGTCAGTTGAATTACTGTTACGAGTTATCGACGTTAATTATGGTTGCTTTACTTTACTTTACTTTTTTCACGAAAATTCTATCCCCAGTGCGGAATCCGCAGGGATCATGCTTAGGTCCTCTACTGTTTACAATCTATTCGAGTAAGCTGTTTGAAAAACCTACCAACAGCTCACGCGTATGCGGTTGACACTCAGCTCTACTTATCGTTCAGTCCTGCTGTCAGCACCAATCAGACAGATGCTATCTCAGCAGTTGAGTATTCGAGAGATTAGGCAATGGATGCTTGAAGATAAGTTAATGCTCAACGACTACAAGACTGAGGTTTTACTCATTGGAACTCTGAAACAGCTGGCAAAGACCCCAGTTGAAAGCATCAAAGTTGGCGAGGTTGATGTCAAACTGGTCAATACGGCCTGTAACCTTGGAACCTGGTTCGACATTAACTTAACAATGAATACAGACCTTAATAAAGACTTGTAGCAGTGTTTTTTTTCTATTTATATAACACTAAGCGTATATGAAAATACCTAACTAGCACATTTGTGGCAGCCCTAGTACATGACTTAATAACTAGTAGAGTTGATTATTGTAATAGTCTTTTTTACGGCCTTCCTGCATGATTATCAGCCGCATGAGTTTCAACGAGTTTTGAATTCTTCTGCTCACTTAGTTTTATGTGTAACTCGATTCTGTCATATCACTCCGTTATTACGGGAGGTACATTGGTTACCAGTCCACTCTCATATTGAATTAAAATCACTACTGATAACTTTTATAGTTCTTAAGGGCTAGCATCTCTGTACCTTAATGAGTTTATCTCTGTTTTGCCCCCATCTAGTTACAATCTTAGAAGGAACTATAATGGTACATCGCTAAGCACTCCTAACTTTAAATCTCACAGTACCTTAGGGGATCGTGCATTTTCTTCAGCCGCGCGCGCCCTATGGAATTCGTTACCATTAGTTATTAGGAATGTTGATCAGCCTATCAAGTCATTTAAGAAGAAACTTAAGACCCATTTATTCACTAGAGTTTTTACCGAGTAATAGTCGGAGCAGTTTTTGTACATGTAGTTTCATTATTCAATACATTGTGACAATGTGTTGAATAATAAAACAATTATCCTGCTCAATCTGGCGGAATATCGCCTGATTTTGGCAAACTCGGCCTACGGCCTTGTCGGCTAAGTATCAGGCGATAGTCCGCGCGATTTCGCAGGATAATACTTAAATATAAAGGTAAAGGTAAAGTCTGCTTACGAGCCAAGTAGCCCATTAGGCTGGAGCTTATCCCTGTTTCTGTAGGATGAAGCGACTAGGAGTATTTCTACTCCCCCCTGGATGGGATGCCAGTCCATCGAAGGGTTACCCATGGCATTAAATTCGCCGGCACCGTGAGAGTAAAGTGTCTTGTCCAAGAACACAACACAATGTCCCCGGCCAGGACCCGAACCCGGACCACAAGATCCGGAGTTGAGCGCACTAACCACGAGGCCATCGCGCCTCCCACAATAGTTAAATATACATATATAATTTTTATTTTTATTTCATTTTATTGCACTATTACATGTATCATTAGCGTTGCTTATTACTACGAGTTTGTAAACAGTGTATCTATATGTATACAGATACTTGCGCCTTACAAGTCAATATAATAATAATAATAACAATAATAATAATAATAATAATAATAATAATCCAAAGTTCTGGATGACATCGAGGACTCGCAGATCTGTTTCCTCTCTTTTTCACTAGAAATGGAAAATCAAGGAAACCCAGGGGCGGATCTAGGGGGAGGGTGCAGGGGGGTTCCCCCCGCCTCCCTAAGAAAAATCCTGGATCCGTCCCTTGAAACCTCTGCCAAGCACAGTAGTAACTGAGATGGTTATCACATCAAATTAGAAGATGCACATCAATGTTCAAAGTTATGGAATGAAACTCTCATTCCTTGAAACCATGCTTTACCTTCACAAAATCGGCATTAACGTAGTCACTCCCACTGAGGTTATCTTGGGGATTTAATCGAACTCGAGTGTCCTGCCAAATAGAAAAAGAGAGTAGTTTTTCACTGGCTGAGTGAAACGAAATCAGTGAAAACTGTTTCTCTCATGCACCGATGGGGCCTGGGTATAGGTCATGTGACCTATCAGGCGGGCAGTTGTTTTTGTTGCGTCCGCCACTGCCGACTTTCCCGCCGCCCACCCACCCAAAGATTTTAAGTTTTTATACAATACCAGTATAATGTACTAGCCTTGAACTTTTTTCGTTATTTCCGGTCTTAAGTGTAATGCTACTTGTATTAGCTTTGAATTTGCAATAAAGGGCAGGCTTGCGGCAGTCAGCTTGACATGGCTACCAGCGGTGTGTGAGAAATGAAATTAGAGGCCTACCTTGGTGAATCACTGAAAATGAGGACAACAAAACGTTCATTAAGGTTTCATGAAAAATCCAATCAAAAGATGATTTGGGCAATTACCTAGAGAGGACCCAGCCCATGTGATTTTCCCAATGGCAGCGCTGGGTGTCCAGTAGGTCTAGTAAATTACTAAATGAAATAAAGCATTTTCATTCTTTTCCAAACAAACGTCAAGAGAATACAATTAAATCTTTTACCTCATAAGGGACCACATCTTTGTATCTGTTTTTCTCAACATTTTCTCCAAAGGCAGCACTGGCCGTTGTCAGATTCTATAAGACGATAGTTGGGATGCTTTGTTTAATAATTATTGATGGGATGCAGTTTAGAGTGGGTGCTCTAGCAACAGTGGCCCCAGTCACAGGATGCGATGTTCAAGTAATAAATTATTCTTTGTTAGAAATAAGCTTTATTTTGAGAGTACATTCTTCCCCAATACAGACCATGTCATAATACTCGTGAGACTATTTACTCAAAAACAAGAATGAAAACAATGAAAATGTACGGTGCTTTTTTTGGAAAAAAATCTATACCAGTGAAAGCTGAATATTTTTGACAGACCCTTTCTTTAAAGAATACCAGAAATATGATCGCCTTTACTTCAACTCACATTCTTTCATCCTTTGGATTATTGGATAGTACATGGATAAGAAAAATGCTAAATGAAACCTTTCTATATATAGATGCATCTATCAGAAAGTTACTGGATGTAGATACCGGTATAATGGAAAACATACAAGTGAACTTTAGCACATCCTTAAAAGTATGGAAGCTAAGACAAATCAAGTACAGTATTAATTAAAGTACCTCACTTCGCCGCTCCAACTTTTGGAATTCTGAAAATACTTGACCTTCATGTAATATTTTTTCCAGTTCTGCAAGCTAAACCAAAAGATGACCTCATAATGAATATTACACAACTTTTGACCCTAGAAATTTGCTGACAGGTTAATCAATCAACTTGCTTAAACCACTGATCCATCATGCAATACTATTATTAAGGTGAAGCAAGAGTCCATCACCCAAAAGTAAGATTTACTTAAACTGGCCTAATCTCCATCAGCGTCAGGAAAGTGTCTATTATAAACCAAGTTTTGCGGGGAAAATACCAAATGACCATTTTGGGCTGTAACTCAGTGTTGCACCCAATTCAAACCCTTAAACGTTTTGTTCCAATTATTTCCATACCAGTTAAATGTGAATGCAAAAATTTGCAAATACAATACACAAAAATTCTTAACCCCCGAGAGATTTGAATTGGGTACAACATTTGAGTTAGCCAATTTGATTTTTGTTGCTTATTTGCCTGCAAAACTTGGTCTAAAAACAGACAGACAGACAGTTTTCTGAGGCTGATGGGGAGAAACCTGATACCAGATTCTTACTCTTGGGTGAAGCTGATGTTAAACATTATAGCAAGCATTTTATGACCATGATGATGATGATGATGATGATGATGATGATGATGATGACGATGACACCGATGTTTTTGTTTTTTTTTTAATTTCCCCCTCTCCAGTTATTAAATACATGTATGTATATTATCAGGGCTTGAAATTGAGTGCTGGTGACTAGATTTTCAGAACTGGTCGCCACCTTGCGAATCACGTTTTGTCTGATAACCCAGGATAAACACTGGGAACTGGTAGCTAGAGCACGACTCACCTTTCTTTCCCCATTAAAATAATGTATAAACACTACAAGAAAATCGG
>NC_090882.1:802525-812525 GCF_036669935.1 Montipora foliosa
ATTTTTACTTATTTTGTTACGTGTATTCAATATGGTCATTCCACGTCAAGTGACTGTCAATGTATACACCAAGCTATTTAACACTTTGAGATTGCAGTAAGATCTGGTCTGCTAGTTTTAAAGGTTGGTAAAGATTATAATTTACTTTTTGTCGAGGTTGAAAGATAACATACTAGGTTTTACTTAAATTCAGAGGCCATTTATTGCAGCAAAGTCAGTTAAAGATATCAGGTAAATGATAGTTTATCTCACTTAATAATTTATCAAGATCATTACCACAGGCAGTTAATGAAGTATCATCTGCATATAATCAAAACGAAAAATAAGCAGAAGCATTAGAAAAGTCATTAATAAATACTAAAAATAAGAGAGGACCTAATATTGATCTCTGAGGTACTCCTATTGAAATTTGGTGAAGATCAGACATGACACCATTGATATACACCTTTTGTCTCCTATTATTACTTTAGATATGATCGAAACCACTTGTTTTCTGTATCTAATATCCGATAATAAATTTAAGCTTATTTAGTAGGATTTGATGATTTACAGTATCAAAGGCTTTGCTTAAATCTAGAAACAAAGAGATTGCATAATCTCCTTTGTCAAGAGAGGTGGTAATTTCTTCTATGAGATCAACTAGACAGTCAGTTGCAGTGCATGCAGGGTGAAATCCATATTGATTAGAAGCTACAATTGTAGAATATCAAGAACAAGATAAGACAGAAGTTGATTAAAGATACATTTTTCAAATATTTTACTCAACACTGAGAGGATCGATATAGGTCGATAATTGCCACAAGAAGAATGGGAACCCTGTTTAAACAGAGGAGTGACTTTTGCTACTTTCATACTATCAGGAAAAACTCCTTGACTAATGGGTAAATTTTAAAATTATATGTGTAAGAGGACGATAAATCTGAAATACAGCAGCAGAAGCTAGTAAAGGATGAACCTTGTCAACTCCGAATGCCTTTTTATATTTAGACTTTCTATAGACAAGAATACTTCTTATTCAGAAACTCTAGAGAAGTGAAATCTTGATGATTTCTGTGAAAGAAAGGAAACAGGTTTCAAATTTGTCTTCGGCAACTTAGAAGCTAATAAAGATGGGATATTACAGAAATATTGATTTAAAGTATTAGATATCGACTGTGGTTGATGGTAATGTTTACCATCCATATGCAATTCATTTATATGGGAACTCTGGCGTTTTTTATTTATTATTATATTTATATTGTCCCACATTTTTTATTACCAGAGGAAGCAGATAATACCTGATTATAAAACAATTCTCAGTAAGTTTTATTGATAAAAGTTATCTTATTTCTGTATAATTTATATTTATTTAGGTAAGCTATATTCTGAGTAGAAAGCCATTTCTTATAAATGTTATCTCTAATCTTCATAGATTTTTAAAGTCCATAAGTTACCTATGGTTTAAAAGAATTATTTTTTAACTTCACTTCTTTAAAGGGTGCATGTTTATTACTTACTTTATTAAAAATATGAAGAAATCTGGTATAGCTTTCATTTACATCATTACTGTAGAACACAGAGTTCCAATTTTCCATCTCTTGGTCAGATTTAAAACATTCCCTATTGAAACCTTTAAAATCTCTAAACTCGATACTATCTTGAAAAGGATTTAACTCAGCATCATAAAGAATAGTAAAAACAGGTAAATGGTCAGCAATCTCAACTGCAATGATACCACTGGTGCTTGGTGTTGCATAATTGATAAATACATGATCAATGCAAATTTGTGAGGATTGTGTTACACGTGTGGCTTCAAATATTAGAGGATTAAAGGCTTCAGACTGCAACAAATTAATGTAGTCCTTGGATAAACTACTCTTAGTCAGAGTATTAATATTTGTATCTCCCATTATCAAGCATTTTTTTTTGGACAAAAATATATTATGCAAATTTACTTCCAATTTATCCAGAAATTCTGAATTTGAAAAAATAGGTGGTTTGTAAATAATGCCAATGATCATATCCTGTGTCACGATCAATAAGATCAATTTTCAGGTCATTTCTAATAGAGAATGGGTAATCTGATTTAAAAAGTAACGCGACACCTCCCCCTATTGAATGTATGCGATCATCGTTAATTAGAATGTACCCAGGAATCTGGAAACAATTTAAGTCAGTTTGAGTTGTAAACCAGGTTTCAGAACATCCAATTACATCAAAAACAAAGGAAGACGAATCTAAGAAATTGCACATCTCTAAAAAAAGTGTTGGCTAAGGCTTCTTACATTAAGACAATCGGCAGTAAACTGAGGTTTCACAATGGAAGACACCGATGACAACAACAATGATGCTAAATCAATTGCAATAATGGCTCAATTTAAGTCTCATGCAATTGAGCCCAAGAGTTGATTTAACTGGGGGGACCAGAAATCAAATCAAGTTTGGGAATCAAACCCAAGAGGCATTGGTGGAAATTGCATGCTCAAACCACTGTGCTAACCCTAAGTCATCCCAAGAACTCTTATTTTTTATCTCATTCAGATTTAAGGCCAGAACCTCCCACAGAACAGTTCTTTGCTCAAGGAACCAAGCTCAGGGATCTTAAGACATATCCTTCCACACCTGTTCTTCTCTTGACATTGGCAGATCTTCATCTTCAAAATCAAGTTCTCTGCTTTCCGCCAAGTCTGAGTCATTTGATGTGCTGTAGCCACTGGTCCGGCCAGTGACTTCACTTGAATTATCTGTTACAAACTGATCCAAATTTAACGATCTTGGACGGCAAGGCCTAAGGAACAGACAACACAAATTTACTGCGGAACAAACACTTTTGTATCTTTTTTGCAATGTCATCAAAATAATTTTAATGACTGTGCAAAAAATCTTTCAGCTGTACACACTGCAGCTACATCAGAAATAAAATTTAGTATGGGTATATCAAATGGTGATGAGTGAAATTAGGGAATAATTAATTTTCATGCATGTTTTGTCCAAAATCAAATAATTTCTCAAGCCTTTCAACAAGGGAAATTATTCGATTTTGGACAAAACTGGTGTCACAGCGGATTTGGATCCCCTGTTGCATCTACTTTACGAAATGCAGCATCTAGTGCTTTGAACAACTTTTACTGAAACTTAAGTCTAACTTCACTTTTTCTCCTTGTTGAAAATTAATACAAGTTTGGTTACAAAAAAGGAAAAATCTGCCAAAGCCTTGTAATCAAGTAAACTTCTAAGAACGCGTCTTCCAACCAAGAGGTGTTTCTTCAAAAAGTGGCACCTCCTTTGTGGAAGCGCTGCCCATTCAAACTATCAAATGGAAGAAAAAGCAACGCTTTACAAAAAAGCCTTAGCGCATGCTTTCAACAACTTTAACTGAAGCTTAAGTCTGACTTTGCTTTTTTTCCGTATTAAAAAGATAACACGACAATTCTATGAATTCCACGTGTGTTATTTAAGCTTCTGTGATGAGTAGCACAATGAAGACTCCATTTTGCATTACATAGGTCATAAAACCTTCAAAATGCTAAAATGCTTTTGCTTTTAATGTGTGTTTCAAGCAAATTCATGCAAAAAGTTACAGTTACGCGATATAGAAAGCAGTTTTTCCATTTATCCATAATCCTTTATGGGCATGGCCTTTCTCAGATTCTGGCCTTTTTCTTCTAAAATAAAGAGTCATTTACAAGTAGCAAATTATAATTCTACATATTTAGGGAAAACACATGTTGGCTTTGATAATCAGGGCTGCTATGGTCTGATTCTGAGCAAATGTTTCCCCATTGAAATTCACTCAGCCACATCAAATACGTGCTTGATCCCGCTGAATTGCATTTCATAATTTATTCTAGCCCTTGAAAATCGCTTGGGACACCCAGACTGTTTTTTGTCACAAGAACGAAGCAAAACATTTTATCTCTACCCAAGTGAAGGCGGATTTTCGATGGAAGATTTTGGAGGGAAGTGTGCTTAAGCTTGTCGAGGTTTTGTTACGCTTAATGAGCGCAGCATTTTGCAGCAAAATGTTTAAGCATCGCTAAAAGCTGAAAATCTCTGGCCTCAGTGGATGAAAATGGCTTAAAGTTCTCACTGTTGTCGGTTATCGCAAGCCCAAGATATGCTGCTCGCTTTAGAAATATTGGAAGGAAGTGGTGAGTCCTCTGCTAATTTGGATGTTACCAGTGCAGTGCAGTGCAGTGCAGTGCAGAAACTGTTTCAGTCTTTTTAAATTTGTTCTAGTTACAGCCTCGCTTTGTATTTTGACTTAAAACTTTGACACAGAGTCTGTCACATAAAGCCCATTCATCTGACATGGTTTATGTTTGTATTTTGAGTTAAGAGTTATTTTAGAAACTGCCTTTCAAAACAATGTGAAGCGTTATAACGAAGGGTCGGTACAAACATGTTGTGTTTCAAGAACTTCTAATAAAGAAAAGTACCTGAAAGTTGTTGTGTGCCTTTTCCTTTGTTATTCTGATCGCGCTGCCATAATGTTTGTATTACATGTACACGTTACATGAACATTCAATCAGTTTTTTTCGGAAACAGAAATCTTTTTTGTGAAACTACACTGTTTGTGGTTCGAGTGCGGTCTGGAATCCTTATGCGATATAAGGCAAGATTGCTGTCATAATTTTGTTAGCAAACTGGACTTTGGCGTGATGCACAACGAGTTTGCCAAGCAAAAAGGTCTCTGATGAGTCCCTTGGTCGGGATGAAACAAGCTTCGTACAACTAACCACAAACAATGTATTTTCACCAGTAACTGTCAACTTTATTGTCAATTTTTACTAGTGAATTTGTGTGGCCTGGAATCCTTATGCAATATAAGGCAGGATTGCTGTCATAATTTTGTTAGCAAACAGGACTTTGGCGTGATGCACAACAAGTTTGCCAAGCAAAAAGGTCTCTGATGAGTCCCTTGGTCGGGATGAAACAAGCTTCGTAAGACCAACCACTAACAATGTATTTTCACAAGAAATCTTTCTTCAGGTTTATTTTAAAGAGGATACAACAGTGACTTAAATTATTTGTAAACCCCAAAGACCTATTTGTATGATATGAGAAAAATTTTCAGGGTGAAATAGCCCTTAGAAGTCAAGATATTGCAATTAACAAGAAAGTACCCCTAGAATGTAGTGATGACCGTGCTACTCATACTGTCAGAAAGGAGTTAAAATTTCCATCTACATACTTTTATACGAAAATAATGCCGCAGTGAATGCTTTTAAACAACAAATTAACTGATCTAAGTCTTTCCCTCAAGCTTTCCCAATCCGAAATCTAACTCTTTTTATCGATAAACAGTTAAATAAAAAGCTGTAATATGGGGGGTACAAATCCGCTGGCCGGGGGATCCAAATTCACTAAGACACCGAAGTGAAATTATTCCCCAATTTCACGAGTAAACCATTTGATTAGCTATTAATATCATGGGTGACAAATACAGATTTTAATTTTCAAACCTGGATGCCATTTTGGCACTATAGGAAATGTTTTTAAGGCAACATTGTAATTTCACATGATTGTGAAATATAAATTAACGCTGAAATTTCACGCCAAAATTAAGAAGTAATTTGTCACGCATTTCATTATACAATGTACTTGTTATTACCTTGCAAGATCATTGGAGGCAGGAAAAGCCTGCCTTGGAGGTATGCTATGAATGCCAGAGCAAATTCTGTCATTTAAGCTTTCTAGTGATTGTGCTCCCTGGGGATTGCCTGAATCCATGGATATTGAGCTGCCAACGCCATTTGAGACAGCATGGTTTAGCAGTCCATTACTGTATAAGCTTTGGTTTTGATTGAGAGAATTTTCAGATGCACACAAGTTATTGTGCATAACAAAGTCATGTTGACTAGTCACAGAGACCAAGTTAAGTGACTGAGGGCGTAGTAATGTAGAAGGCGCAGCCTTGAAACCTGCTGATGAGCTATGGGACACACTGTCAATCACATTTTTTTCTTCTCTAAAGCTCTGTCTTTCATCGTCAAATACAGGGTTCAGTATCCCTGATACAGATCCTGAAAATCAATCAATAAGCACCTAAATAAATAGACTAACAGAATGCCCTTCATTTCCAAACCTGTTAAGAGCAGAAATTGGCTGAATAATGCTACAGCAGGCTGCGTATGGCATTCACTCAAGTTTGGTCTTACAGCGAGAAGTACATGAAGTCAATAAATAGATCAGGTTGGATGTATATGTTGTAGTTCAATTTTGACCTCCGGTTTAACTTTTTTTAACCAGTCCAGAAATTTTCAAACTGTCTGAAAAAGGATTTTCTTTTTTGGGGAGCTTAGTTTTTTTGAGAGGTCTCAAAAAGAATGTGATATTCCTTTCTTCTGTTCAACTTTTCCTACCCCTCCCTGATCTTCCCCATTACCTCTAACCTACCCCACCCTTCTTTAACAGATCTATCCTCCCTTACCTTCAGGTAGCCCCCTCAAGACTTTTCTTCTCACTCACCCGAACTTGACCTTGAACTCCCTATCTCTGGATCTGTTGCGCACTCTCTTTATATCCAATAATTGACCACACAAGCAGATAATTCAAATTAAATATTTTATTGTTCATCCCAGACCACTCTTGATCCAAACTTTTAAGTTAATAACATTTTGACACCAGAGCCAGCTGTGGTAAATCTATCAATGGCAGACTCACACCAATGCAATAGTGTAAATGAAACATATTTCTATAAAGAAACAGAGGAATTGAAAAGCCTCACAAATAAATTGTTATTTCTAAGACAATTTTTACAACAAGACCAAACCTTTTTGTGTCCCAAGTACACAGTCAAAGTATGAAAAAGTGGTTCAAGAAATTACACAGAAATCAGCCAAAAGGCTGTGTTAACAATGAGCGAGCCAGCAAGCCATGGGAGTCATGCAAGCCATGGCTGTGAGCCAACAGGGCAAGCTATGCGAGTCACACAGTCATTGAAAGCTATCCATTCTAAAATGGGTGCTTAGACTTAATAACTGTTTATCAGCGCTATTTGAAATGGGTGCTTAGACTTAAATGCAAAATTTGCATGGAACGCAAGTTGTTCAGCCCCAAAATGTCAGCTTTAAAATTAATTTCTTTACAATGGTCAATTTACCATATCAACTCACTTGATAAACCCTTTTCTTTAATTCACTTTCCCACCAACACAGCACCACAGCTTATCTACAACCTAACCCCTTTACCCTACATGTGAAAAAATGCTTTACTTCCAATAACCAAGAAGCAATTATATTCCAATGACCAAGGCAATGGCTGTTTAATGTCTCTGTTCCTTATGTTTGTGTGCTAACTACTAGTTATGACCAAACATTGACTTCAGTTGGCATTACTGGGGGAGCACTGCCTTGCGTTAGGTTAGCCTGTGCAACGTCCGGCAGTTGTGTGACAAAGAAACCTCACTTATCTCCCCAGCACTGTGAGCTAAATGCAAAACAGCATGTCCTGGATTGGACAAAAGTATCGGTCATCAGGCGATATTCAAAAGGCAACGCAGCCAACAAGCTTGGGGGAAATCACTGCACAGACTTAACCGCACCACACAGGAGTGTCCCGAGTTTTTTGACACACAACGAGGCCCCAACCTCGACTCCAAAGGGAGGGAGAGAGGGAGGGAAAAAACCAAATCGTAAACCACACTAATATATTGAGTGCTAACTGCGCTGAACAACAGAACATAAGTGATCTCTAAATAGATTTCATATGCTTTTATAGCTAGACAAAGGTCTGCTGGCATAGCCAGTCAGAAGAGCTGTACTACAAGAGAACTCTTAGCCGTGAATAGAGCTTTGAAAAAAGTGCCAATGCCGTGGATCATACTAGCCTGCAAGCGACATCAAAGCCATGGAGTTCGGAGCAAGAATACAATAAATCCTTAGTGTTTGCTGACCTTAGCAACTAGACAGCACAAACGCTACATTTAAAACAGAGCCGCCATGAAAGGGTTACCTATAATATTGTCACGATCCATTAACTACATTCTACTCGCGTGACGGTAAAATTGCCTTTTAGGCTAAACACTTCAAATAAGTTACTCCACTCACCACAATGCATACCAATTAGCATCTGACACTTGCAGACTGTAGACTGATCCTAACTCACAGTTATTGAAAGCTAACCATTTAAAAATGGTTGCATATACTTAAATACTGATACTATTTATCAGTGCTAATCAAATGGGTGCTTTGCATACTTAAGGACGTTCGCGCGAAAATTTTTCAACATTGATTTTTTTCTGAAACTTTTATCACTGTAAGATGATGGGTTAGTTATGTCAAAAATGTAAAAAAAATGGGGGGTCACCGACTTCGTTTTGGAGAGAACATGCCCGGAAAAACACCCAAAATGTGAAAAAATCGGGCTTCGTTAGCGAATAAGGCCAGTGTCTGTAAACCCAAATATATTGCAATTAAATCTTTGAAGTGAAATCTTCTCTGCCAAATATTGTTTAAGTGGACTTATTAAGTGAATTTAGTCAACTGGTGAGGTTCCTTAAAGATCAAGTTCGCATTTAGTGACCACAATTTCACTCGCCTTGCAGCCGCAAGATGGCAAGATTTGATGTCCTGTGAGCAGAAATTTTGAAATTTTTTAACTTCCCACATTGATTTTTTGTTCATTTTTGGACAACGTGGAGATAATTGTAAAAAAAATCCGTTTCTGGAAAGAAAAATAGGGGTCACCGAACGTCCAAGACCGTTAAATCCAGGCAAAGCTATAGCAATGGCCTTTTGCCCTATCATTTCTCATTTTATTACTTAGCGCGTGCGCTCGTGTATAACGTGGCGTGTGCATTTGCATGCGCAGTAAGGATGCGCAGAAACAATTGGCGCGAACGTCCTTAAATAATGTTTATCAGCTCTATTATTTGTAGATAGTCTGCAGTATGTGGCCTGCGGTTGTCATACACCTCCTGGAATCCTAACTGTTTCAAATAAGACAGTGCATACATGTAGCCCTGATCACTAAATTGAAAGCTTAACCCTAATTCCTAAAATTCGGGCAGTGTCGCTAACCCTACAGTACCGTCTGAAAGTATTGACTCCTTTACCGCGTCACCCTGTTGCGACATTCCCTTGGTATTCCCGTGGTATGCCGGTTTTCTGCTGAGGGAAATCTAGGGCTACGCTCTAAAGTTGCAGTGGGAAAGTCAACCGAGGTAAACCCTCGGTAATTACAATTTCATGGTAGAGTTGTAAAGGGTTTCCGTTGTTTCAATAAGCCAGATTATAATGAACATTGAAATCCCACCAAAGAACAGAAAGTTTCAGCTGAAAATTGCGAACAGAAAAGAGGATCGTAGCCGCTAGTCATGGACCTTCAATCTTGGACAAAATTGTTGAGAAAACTCTGTTTTTGGACTAAACTCCGATTACAAGTATGAAAAAGAAGCTCTCTTTTTGCCCCCACCCTCCTGATCAATGTTGCTTAGACAAAACAAAGCATGTCGAACCAGAGATTATCAACATTGGTTGTAGGGGGGAGGGGGATGGTAAATAATGTGCGATATTGAGGACGTAGTGTCCAAAATAACCCCTGTTTTTAATATTCTCAACCCTTTTTGTCCAAGATTGTCTGGGGATCATTTTGCCCAAGAACACAAAAGGCGTGTATGTATGAGTTCTGTAAGTACAAAAAAGGAAAATATATCATTCGTAGGCATGTAGAAATGGTATTCCATTGACAATTAGAGTTAATTAACTCTGATAAAGAAAAAGCAATGTTACATCATCATTGAAGTTCATTATCAAAACAACTGGAAACGGTACATAACAGGCATGTTGACGACGCTTTAGGAGCGTATATTTTATTACAGGTGCAAGATCATAACGACAAAGCTAAAGATGTTGCTGAGAAAGTAGGAGTTTCATTAGCAACAATCTTTAGGATCAGGTAAGAAAGTGTCCAAGGCCTTAAAAGGGAAGTTGTCATGCTGTTCGTTAGTAAAAGCCACAACAAAGGTGTAATCAAATGCTGAAACTAGATGGACCCTTCTTTGAAAAAAAATGTCAGA
>NC_090882.1:817525-837525 GCF_036669935.1 Montipora foliosa
TAAGCACCCATTTCAAATACTGTAGCGCTCACCTGATAAACAGTATTTACTGTAAGACTAAGCACCCATTTGAAAATGGTTACATGTAGCTTTCAATAACTGTGTGACTCACATGTTGACTCGCATGGCTCGCAATTTTGGCTCGCATGACTTGCAACCTTAGCATGCATGGTTCGCAGCCATGGCTCACATGACTCACTGCCATAGCTCACACATTGTCCTCACTCCAACAGGAGTCACACCATTTACTCTGATTTCTGGTACGCCGATACTCTCAATCTACCACTGAGCAATGAAGAAACTTATATGCAGGGTGTAAAGTGCACGTTGCAGGTTACAGGTTTGGGTTGAAGATCATCGTTTCACCATAGCTGAAACAACCCAAACCTTTTAAAGGTACATTGAAAGTAATACTAATGCCAACATTAGGCCTAAACGCTATGCTTTATATATTCAAGTGAAGCTATGATCCTCGCAGTTATGAAGTCAACGCAATTTTTGCAATTGCATATAAAAGAAGCCTAAAAAATTCAGGACTTCGACGGGGTTTGAACCTGTGACCTCACGATGCTGGTGCGACGCTCTAACCAACTGAGCTATGAAGCCACTGACATTGGGAGCTGGTCATTTGTGGGTTCCAAATGTTCCCGTGACGAAGAAGCCTGAAAAATTCAGGACTTCAACAGGGTTTGAACCCTGTTGAAGTCCTTGAATATTCTTTATGCAGTTGCAAGAATTGCATTCATAACTGCGAGGATCATAGCTTCCCTTGACTTCATATCCGCAGTTCATATACACTGTATCATCCATTTCATATATCATTTCAACTTTGATTCATTCCTCACGGGAACATTGGAACCCACAAATGACGAGCTCCCGACGTCAGTGGCTTCATAGCTCAGTTGGTTAGAGCGTCGCACCGGTATCGCGAGGTCATGGGTTCAAACCCCGTTGAAGTCCTGAATTTTTCAGGCTTCTTTACGCAATTGGAAAAATTGCGTTCATAACTGCGAGGATCATAGCTTCACTTGATTTCATATCATTCCACAGTTCACATATGATCCATTTCATATATCATTATTTTCATTGTTGCTTTACAGCTGTAGATAATGTTCAAACCTAAGGTTAGCTTCAATTTTTTGTTAAGGTTTGGGTTCTTTTAGTTATGGTAAAACAATGACCTGCAACCTGCACTTTACACCCTCTGAAAACTTACACTGTATGGGTCACAACAGTAATACAACATGTAATTAATTCACAAACAGACAAGGCACTGACTTTATACATACATGTTGGGTGCAATAGGGTAGGCATGAAACATACCTCTGCATCTCTTCTGAGAAGTCTTTCTTTGTCTGGTTTTCTAAAATAATAATTATCACAGGATGAAAAAACAATATCACTGGATTGGTTTCTTTTCCATACATACATGTACATGACATTGTATTCTGAATAATAAAGGTTGAAGTCGTTATCAGACTAATACACTGTAAGAAAAGGGTTGTACATGTGCATGTAATACTTTCTAAAAACAATAGCAAAAAAATAATAGCATTGATAATAGCAGCAGAACAATCCAAATCATGTTTTTACTACATGTATTGTAAATTGTCTACAGAAAAAAAATCTGAAAATCAACCAACCCTGTTGTTTTTTATGAGCAAAACTACATGTACCACTCCTTTAGAAATCAAGGAATGCACCACCATGCTATACACCCTGTAGGTTCCTAACAGGGGGTTCAATAAAGGCCACTCTGAAATCAGGCAAATTGACCAGTTGTTACAAGACTTTATCTGGTTTTTCTTTTTCACATTATCTACTTTCCTTGTCAATGTTTCCTGGCTGCAAACCTCTCATTAACTCTCATCCAAAACATTAATGAAACCCCTATCCAAGCCAAATCATTACTGTTACAGTAGCTAGTTGCTGCAAATTATGTGCAACAACAGAGTATCCTGGAAGAGAATTCAAAATGGCAACACTTACACAGCACTTGACTGCAGTGACTTTTTTGCTTTTGCATTGGACAAACAGCGAAACCTATGATGAGCCACAAACATCCTCCACACATACTTGGCTGTTGCAGGATCGTCCTACACAACAAAATTGCCATCAGGTTTTTTTAACACTCATGCCTTAGAGATTGAGAGGGAGCTTGCATAGGTCAAATTGAGGTAAATGCAAATAATAATATTGGTTTTGAGATCAATATCATTGATCTCAAAACGTCATTGTCACAAGAGGTAGTGATGAAAGGAAACTAAAATAATTTTTTCCTCTCTATTTTTGTCACACTCTATGTAATTTTGGAGAATGATCTTGTGCATGTAACAATAAGATTCCTAGCAGAAATAGGTCCTATTTACTGCTCAAGTGCTGCTTACATGTACAATCTGACAAAATACTGTAACTACAGTAAAATACAAAAAGGTTATATCAGCACCCTTTCATTAATAATTATTATTGTTGTTTTCCTAAA
This sequence comes from Montipora foliosa, assembly GCF_036669935.1. NCBI lineage: Eukaryota > Metazoa > Cnidaria > Anthozoa > Scleractinia > Acroporidae > Montipora > Montipora foliosa. The sequence continues at coordinate 820,008 of NC_090882.1, forward strand.
ATTACCATATTGCCCAGTATTAAACTCTGTAAACTGTCATGTACGTACCATTTCAAAATGAATAGTATCAAATGATTTAAAACTTTCAATGCAGAAGTATTTCTTGCAGTGACTCATTTGGACAATATCAGGCCACCTGAACAATAAACGTAACAAATTTAAATTGACTTAGGAGAATGCAAGTTAAGTGTGGATTTAACAAGACTTTCAAATTATACATCTATGATATTAGATCAAGAATTACTTGAGTATAACAACAAAATTATTAATACACTTTTCCATAAATAAACTAGTTAAGCACAGATATGCCTGCATGTCTATTTAATTCTTTTTTGTTCCGTACACATGACTGTGATTACATAAAGGAACTTTCACAACAAAAGTTCTAGCTGGTCTTAATACAATGGCCAACATACTGGTAATCTGTCAATTCAAGTTTTGAAAATAAAATTTTATTATCTTGATAATCTTTTCCTACTGTACATATAGCTCAAGTTGAGCATCATCAACTGCAATGCTCACTTCCACTTAATACGTAGAACACTGTTACAATATGAACTGACCGGAAGTATGCAGGAGGAAGTCCCCGAGGATGTCTCACGACTATTCCCAGAAATGATGCACCAATTAATATAAGAAGCCCACCTTTGTCCTAACATAAACATAACAACATGTAGACAACTTTAGTTCAACAGAATTATGTTCATGTGTAAGAATGCTAAGTACAATGTAAATATATTCCTGTCCTGCAGAGATGCATTTATGATTATGAGAATCAAATTCTACGCTCTGATAGGCAAAACTTATTATTTTTTGTTCATTAATTTCCATTTCATGCAAACAATGGATCCCTCCAAACAAACATCCCCTCGTAAAAAATAGGGACAAAAGACGCACAATCTGAGGTGCACGCTAAACAGATGCTCTGCAAAAACTACTTGTGTAGATCAAGGTCGTCATCATTTGGTTTTTTCAAAAGTTTTCCAATTTACATGTACCGGTACATTGTACATGTACATGTATGACAATAGCAAAACAGCATGTTTTTTTTTTTCTTTTGACAAACTGCCACTGCTAGGTGCAGTTTTAAGTGATTATCCCCTGGTAATTTGGAAAAGTGCCCTCATTAACTCAAAGTAAGGATGAAGGGGTATGAGGGGGGGATAGGAGGGAGATTTCCATGGGATTTTATAATGGCTATATCCAACTGCTTGTTGTCCAAAATGCCCACACAGAACTCTGGCTCATATTATACATGATGGTATCTACCTTGGCAGGATAGTACTCATCCCCATAACCAACCAGCTTCTGGGTGATTGTCACATACTGTAACTTAGCTTCTTCACTTGCCATTCCCCTGACAGATATGAAATTCAAAATGGATAAAGGGGTATACTTTCTAAAGAGTAGTTCTGTGGTGCTGCATCCATGAGGAAGGGAGACACAGAAATGCATCTATTACCTGAGTTCATGCCATAATGATGAATTGACCACTGTAAAGAAATAATTCAAAAGCACCTCAGCTTTCAAATTATTATTGCAGTGGTTGATTTACCATATCAACTCAGTTGATAAACCCATTTCAGAAATTAATTCAGACAGCTTTTTGGAAACCAAGACCCAAAATGGTGTTAAAAGCAGATTCAAGGGGATGTTGAGGAAAAGATGGGAGAATTAAAGCAGCCCATGGAACCTCTGTTCTTTCAATATTAAAAAACTAGATTGATCCTCCTGACCGGCAAAAAATACGGTAATCTTTACTTCATGAGGGATACAAATTCATTAATTAATAATCAATTTATGCTAATTGACATGTGGCCTTGCACAGTGAGGTTCTTGTGCCAACAAAGAGTTTCAAAGATATTAAAATAATTTTAAGAGCACCGTGGCTGTGTGAAATTCAGACTAAAGGCTGAAGGTCCTCTCACCCCAACTTTGGCGACAAGGTGCTGCCAGGTTAAGAAAATCTCTCTTCCGAGCTCTTCTTCCTCAAAGGAATGATCGTTGCACAGGTTATAGTCCACCCACAAAAAGCAGAGATAGAAGAGAGCCTGGATTCAGGTTGTAAAAGAGGCTTTGAAAAATTGAAGTCTTAAATGCAGTTCCTGCATTAAATTTAGCCTACTGTTGTGTATGTTGTGCAATATTTAATCACATCTTTGAGAAACTAATGTACAATAATTGCTTAAAATCGTTCCTAGATAAACACAATTTATTGCACCATTGTCAGTATGGATTTTGGGGAAAATGCGCCACTCAACATGCTCTTATTGATATAATCAACAGAATTCAGTTCAATACTGACAAGAAGCTTTTTTCCTGTGGTATATTTATAGACTCAAAGAAAGCCTTTGATACAGTCAATCACTCAATCTTATTGCAGAAACTTGACGAGGAGTCCTTAATGACTGGTTTTCATCTTATCTAAACGATCTATATCAATCTACTCAGGTTGGTTCCCATGTTTCTAAGAAAGAGCGCTGCCTGTGTGGTGTTCCGCAAGGATCAGTTTTAGGACCATTATTGTTCTTGTTGTACATAAATGATATCTATAACTCTTCTGACAAAATTAAGTTTTTATTTGTTTGCTGATGATACTAACCTACTTTATGCTGATAGAATTTGACATCACTCGAAACAGTAGTAAATAAAGAGTTACGGAATATAGGCAACTGGCTTTATATGGCAAACTAGTTATCTCTTAATGTTAAAAAATCTAATTTTGTTATATCAGACCTTATTTAAGCGTATTGATTATGAAGTGAACATCAAAATCTTTGACTATAGTGCTAACTCTCTTGTTTCCTTAGAAAGGAAAGAATGTGTCAGATACCTTGGTGTTCTTATTGATTAAAACTTATCTTGGAAGATCATACCACATATATTTCTACCAAAATCAGCAAATCACTAGCTAAGGTATCCTTGCAAGACTAAGGCACTTTGTTCCATTTAACACTTTATTAAACATGTATCGATCTCTTATACAACCTTACTTGTCCTATGGTATACCTGTCTGGGGCCAAGCTGCACGGACAAATTTGGAAAAAATCTTGGTTCTGCAAAACGTGCCCTTCGTTTGATTTATTTCAAGCCCATTAGATTTCATGCCGTACCTGTGTTTAAATTACGGTATCAAATGTTCTTCCTCTTAATCTTCTTTATTTTAAAACAATCTGCCTTAATATGCATGATGTATTCAATAATGTAACGCCTCCAAATATTTCCAACTTATTTACTTACCGGTACTCTTCAAAAATACATCATCATAATACACAATTTTCTGTGGCTGTCAATTTCTACCTACAGTATTCAAGAATGGCCCATTTGAAAAACTCCTTTTCAAGTATTGGTGCAAAGATATGGAATAGTATTCCCAACAGTGATCATGCTCTACCTAAATAAAAAATTATAAATTTAAGGACATCCTACAAAATCGGCTACTGGATATTCTGACACAAGAGAATACTTATGTTGCCGTGCACACTTTAGTTAAAATATTTAGTGATATAATATTTAATTTAAAAATTTCAGCTTAATTTCAGTTACAAAATTTGTTTTATTCCCCCTTGACCTACTTTGTAATTTATGAACTCCCTGTCATTTTAACCTAATATGTTGATGTTTCGTGTATCTGTTCTCTCTATTGTTGTCTCAACCCCTATTATTGTAATCTTTTATTTTTCCTACCCGCCTCAATTAGCTAGGCTATTTTGCGGGTAAGGATCAATGGAAAATGTACAAAAGGTGAATGTATAATAAACTTTAAACTTCATGTTATTAAAACTCATCAGCAATGATGAGCTTGGAGGGATGTGCCTGACAGTGCTGTGGTAGCACTAACTGCCCACCACAACAACGCAACCTTGGTCCACCTCCTAGCACTTACTTACCTGAATCACACATATGAATGAGGAGAATGGATGGAAACGCAGGAAGCAAAACCACAATGAGATATGTGACAATCTACAACATTGAGGGCCACAGCACAAGATAACTTCTGGCCAGTGTGCCGCAATCTTAACTTTGTCTAAATTTTATTTAGCCAGGGGTTTCATTAAGGGCCAGGCACCAGGCAAACTGACGGATTCTGGACATGACTTTGCCCGGCTGCTTTCAACATCTCAATGGACTGGGATTTTTTTTAGTACAAAGAGTGATTAAAAAATACAGTTTTGTCCTTTCTTTGATCTGTCTTCTGTTGTCAAAATGTCACAATATCAAACACTACATTCAATTTCATAAACCACATTCAACTCAAAACAAATGGCCCCTTGATGCATTGCAGAAGGAATTGCGCTCCATAAATAACCACCTGAAATGCCCCAATGTTGCATGTTTCGCTATGGCCCAAAAAAGATCATGGTCAATCGCTAATTAGTTTTCTTTGCGAGCTGAATTGCCTCCAGCTGAGAAAAGGCCAAAATGTGAGTGCACTTTGCTGTGTCACATTTATTTAATGAATTACATGTAATTTTCGTGTGTAAAAAAGGTGCTATTTTCTGTGATTGAAGAACATTGCTTTGGACTTCATAACGCAGGAAAACACATCTCTGCAACCCATGAATTTCAAAATTTTCTGGGGCAGCATACCCCCAGACCCCTGTAAGAGGGAAGGCCCGGCAGCCTTTGCAATAATTTGGGTGTTAAACCTGTATGCCCGCTGCTTCAAACCTTAATGAAACCCCTGTTTAGCCACATTTAAACTAATATTCTCATTGACCAGTACATTCAGAGGAAGCTAAGGAAAAGGTTGTATTAATAATATAAACCAACCTGTGATGTTGATACAACTCAATGACCTAAAAATGAACAAAATAAGGCTTAAAAACACAATTCCTTCAACACAAAAAGGTGGCATTCTTGCCATAATTGTGAAATAGACAATAAAATTATTCTTGCCAAAATAAAGTCTTCCAATCTTCATTAATTTAAATAAACATCCCTAGACACTTTCGAGGTGATCTACCGGGTAAAAGGCAATGCTAAAGATTTTTTTACACAACTACCATTATCCACTAAAGATACAGGTATTGCAATCCCTTTGTTTCGAAATGACATTTTTCAGCTGGATGTGCAAAAAATTCTTACTTCTTGCTCCAGATCATCCTTGGAAAAGTCAGTAAACCCATTCTGCAACATGTACAAACCAAAGATTAAGGCCCACAAAGCATTGCAATGTAGTTATACTATTAATACAGTAGGTTTCATAAAAATAATCAAGAAGGCTTCACTTACAAAAGGGAAATGATTTTGATCTTCAATATAGTTGGCATATCTTTCTGCATGATAATCTCCCAGATCAGCTACAAAAAAATGCAGGCTATTATGGCTACATGTATCAACACTACATTGTTAATGTACAAGATGTAGGTTATAAAAATAATTTTCAACTTGATTTGAATTAATCTCTTATAGATATTTTTTCTCACCTACATGCAATGGTCTGTTAAAAATTTTTGTCAGTGGGTTGAGTTTGTTAATTCTCTACTTCTCCCATAAGTTTTTCCCTAGGTACTCTAGTTTTCCCAACCCCTCAAAAAAAATGTTTTATTTGATATGAACAGTAAAATGGTCTCTCTGACCTCCCATGTCCTTGTGAGCTCTTCCAAAAGTAACCAAACTTGAACACCACAACCCATTATTTTAATTTTTTTCTAATAATCATTGTTTAACTTTTAAATAACCTTGTGCTGAGTAGGATGCCAGTAGTACAGCAGTGTCTTTACTACACGAAAGACTCCCTTCAATGATCTGATTCTTCAACTGTAGATAAAGGAGATTCCTGAAACAAATTCAAGTCCTGAAGTTAAAAAAAATTGCAGGGAAAAAAATACAAAAAAAAAAAGAAAACCATTCGTTTCTAATAGTGACCCTGACCTCTTGATATAAAGACTAAAGCTTACAACTTCAGGCAATGAAATCCATCCCAAAAAGTAGAATGAAACATGTGACCTTCCACGGGAAAACGTACACTAACGTTTGCCCGTTAAACGGCTTAAAACTAACGGACGGTTAACGGATATTCAACGGTTTTGAAGATTGGTTTAACGTTTTTTACTAACGCTCTGACGGTTTGTGCTAACGCCTTAACGGTTTGTGCTAACGCTCTAACGGTTTGTGCCAACGCTCTAACGTTCTTTCCATCAGTTCTAACGTTCTGCCTTAGCGCTTTAACACCAAGTCTTAGTTCTAAGCTCGAAAGGCTGATCGATGACACCACAACGTAGTGAGCGATTACCGTTCATCGAACAAAGGCCATGGTTTGAAGTACTAGCACCATCGTGAGCTGGCCAAAACAAATCGGATGCACATTTCAGCGAGTTTTTTGCTTTAAGAATACTACGATGTAGACAGGCCACCAGAAACGATTGCGTGACTTTTAAAATACGATTCCGAAGAGGCGCGCCCATGGCGCCATAACTGCTGAATGCAACGAAGTCCGGATAAAAGTGGCTAATCTCGATATGTTTTGACCGTCGGACTCACAATGAAGCGATGCATTACTAAATTGTGAATTTCTCACGGCATCCATTACTTCATTAGCTACTGTAGTTGCAAAGTAAAATACAACAAATGATTATTTTCATCCAAAGAAATGTAGCATTTCATGTTGTTTTCAAAGCCGAAGTAACGATAAATAGACCATATTCGCATTCTCGGTATTGGACTGGAACTAGCTTGCAATGGAGGCTAATGCGGGGGAATCTTTTCAAATGCAAATACTTTTTAATATATTCCCCCGCATTAGCCTCCGTTGCAAGCCAGTTCCAGTCTAATACTGAGAATACGAATATGGTCTATTCAAAGCGGTGCGTTCATAAGAGAGCTCTTTGCTATAAATAAGATAAAAGAGTTCTGTATCATCAGTTAAGATGCCGAGGGGGCAAAAAAGCTCGCGAGAAACTCCAGGCGAGTGGTTAAGTTAAACAGATATTTTTCAGTTGAAATTTGGTAAGTCATGCATCATTCAATCACATTTAATTTGGCGTTCGCGCAGGATGGGTCTTCGATCTTTGGTCTTCGTTTTTGGAGTCTTTATTGTCCATTCTACCTATTAGCGTAGTTATTTCAGCTTGAAATCCATCCAAGACTCGAAGCGCTCAACCTAAAATAATATCGAAAACTCCAGCATTCCCAGCGCCAAGGATGCGTAGCAGGATTTTCGTATACCGGCTTTAGATACATGCTTGCAGCCATCACGCCATGTGCTCCTCTCTGATTGGATGATGATTTCTTATTAGCCAATCACAGAGGAGCAAACGTTGTGCAAGCCGTCACACCAAACTACAACTACGCTTCCTTGGAGTTCCGAATGCTGGATTTTTTCAATTTTATTTGAGGTCCAGCGCTTCGAGTTTTGGACGGATTTCAGATATAATGGCATGAAAGGAAACCTCTGGGTTTCAGCTTGCTTGGTGCGTGATTTGAAACCTGTACGATAGGAATTTGTTTGTGAGTTTCAGCTTGATTGGTGCGTGATTTGAAACCTGTACGATGCGAATTTGTCAGTGAAAATCGGCTTGGTGCTGGAGCGATCCGAAATCGAGCTTTCCACCCTTGATTTACTATTGGTACGCAGAGGTGAACGTCGAACACAAACCCTTCATTTTTCTCGGTATTTTTAATTTTTTAAAAAGCGCTCTACTACATGTAATTCTACTAAGTTGTAGAAGGACACGGCCGGTTTTCCCAAAGAGGGTCACATTTTTAAACGACGCTCTACGAATCCTCTGATCCGGAACAATCGATACAGATTATTAATTCACTTGCCAACAGAATCCAAGATTTGCCCAACGGATAAGGTTAATAACTATTATACATCTGACGTATGAGACTAACGCTCTAACGGACGAGGCTAAACCCCTAACGGACGAGGCTGACGCTCTGACGGATGAACCTAACGTTCTGACGGATAAGACTAACGTTCTAACGGATGAAGTTGACGCTCTGACGGTTTCATGTAAACTTCTAACGGACGGCTAACGGATATCTAACGCTTCGGTCAATTTAACGGTTTAGCGTTAGTGTACATTTTCCCGTGGAAGGTCACACATTGTAAAAACAACTTAAAACTGTTGAATAACATAAAAGAACTACAGCAAAATAAAAGAGAAGCATGGATGGACACAAATGGATAAGATTGAAACGGATTGTTTTTGGGTAATCTTGAAAAAAATCGACCCAACATTTTTCAAGTTGATTCATGACAAAATAAGCGCCCCGATAAAGGTGTTTTTTTTTCTCGAAATCATCTTGTTTGCAAGTGATATAACTATAATTTTATCAGTAAAAAAATTCCACATTTCCACTTTTGAGTTTTAAACTTGTGAGTAACTAAAGATTTCCCTTAATTAAACACCATAAAATATTGTGACATAGCCCCTTGGATATTCCTGAGAAAGGGATTCGATAAATTTCCATCCAACCTACATGTACATTGTATTAAGAGGAAGTACAGCTGTAGACAGGGCATGTAACCTGATCTACTGACAAAACGTCACTGAGGTACATACATGTACAATGAAATTAATTGGCAACATTGGGAGGGTATCAGAGCAGTGTTGGCAGGCCAATGATATACTGGCACTATGAGGCACATGAAAGTTTAACTTGGTGAAGATTGGCAAGAGACCATCTGAACTGGAAAAAAAGTGGAAGATTGGCACATAAAATACAACGATTGGATGCGCTAATCTTCCACAATTATAATATTACATGTAGGTATCGTAACTAGTGTCACATACAGTGTGCCTTTAACTGGAAAATCCATTGTAACCATCTTACTAAAATTAATACCGACCTATGTACATGTACGTTACCAAACAAATTAACTTAAATGTTTCTTGCCTAACTTGACCCAACACTGGAACTAACTACAGCCACTGACAAGCTAACTGTATCATACATGCAATCATGTGAACAGCATCTGTTTTCATAGTTACCAATAAAGAGCAAAGAAACCTCCATAATCAGCAAGTCTTTGGCCCAGTTCATTAATGATATCCAGACCACACAAAAGTAAAACCAGCAAGTACAAAAATTAATGTTAAGTTTGAGAAAATCCATTTAAAATAAAATCAACCAACACACCTGACGGCCTCATCTTGAAGTCTCATGCAGCTGGGGTCAGCCATAAAAAAGCGAATCTTAAACTTAAGCTTGATGTTACAAAGTCCACTTGCTGCATGCTTTTCCAACTGTTTTCTTATGGGCTTTTCCAAAATTAACCACCAATCATGACCCCTCTTGTTTTTATAGCTCAAACCAAAGAATCCAACCTGTAAAAAGAAATGGAGATCTACACTTCAGGTTTATTTGGTTCTCAAAAACACTGTACTTTGATTTTTAATGCTTAATTACAGTAATTAATTATTATTAACTAGTTAACTTAACTCGCAATATTGTTATTTTTATTGGTTAGGCCCCAGTTGATTGAAGGGTCGATAAAGCTAACCACTGGATAACAAAATTGGTTTTGCTAGTGTTTATCAGGTCCCAGTTGTTCAAAAGATGGATAAAGCTATCCACCAGATAAATCACTATCCATTGGATAGTGCAATTGGTTTTACTATGATTTATCCCCGGAATAGTGATTTATTCGGTGGAACAACTAAATTTTTAGGGCCAGCTGCTGGATAGTGATTTATCCAGTGGATAGTGTTATCCACCTTGTGAACAACTGAGGCAAGATGTATTGAAAATGTATGTTATGGTTCCAGCTTTTCATTGGTTCTAATTTTTTTCAAACTAGTTTACAAATTTTAAACTACCGGTAGTTTGAGAATTTTAGCCTAGTTACATAATTTCAAACTTATTTTTACTTTATTTTTTTATTTTGAATAGGTAGAGAGTGAAATCTTTGAGTCCAATAGTGTTTGCCTCGTGAATTTTATGCTATAATTAATTATAAAGAGTAATGTATTTGTTATCTTTTCTGTGTTACCTAACAACTTATTGTACATTTGTAGATTTCATTCAAACAGTGTGTATGTGTTTTGTCTGGATAAAGTCTTCTTAAAGTTTTCTCTTTCAGGACAAAGGGTTCTTTAATTAAGGTTAGGGTTACTACATTGTGCTGTACATAACTTCTAACTAACTCCCAGCAAAATCATCTGGCATTACAGACTGACAGAGTAACATCTCTTCAGTCTCCCTCCCAGGGGTCAATAGGTTTGTGTGCGTCGTTTCTTTCCCGTAAAAAATTACGGCTAGAAATACATGTACAGCTGTACTTCTGCATTCACAAGCTGTTGTGTTTTCAGTCACTCAGCAGCTTAGAAAAACATAATATATGATCGACCCAGGAAGTTGTACATAAATGTAGAGGAATATAAGGAGGTTCCCATGAAAATGCTACTTGAGCAGGGTTTACATTAGAAGGTGGGACCCAGGTACCGGCACCCGTCTATTTGAATGGAGTACCCGGCTTCTTTTACAAGGAAACTGAAAATAATTAGCATCAAATAAATTAATTCTTGCCATATTGTTGAGAATCATCTTCAAAAACCTTTTTTTGCATCAATTACCTTGCATCAGATAATTGAAATAAAGTTTATTTTCGTGAAAAAAAGAAGGAAAGGAAAAGAACTTTATTCAAGTGTCTAGTCCTCTAGCGCTGGAGCACTAATTGGAGACACTGTAAACTGAAATCAACAATTATAACACAAATCAAATCAAAGGCTGGTTTTTGAGGAGAGGGGAAAACCGGACTACCCGGAAAAAAACCTCTTGGTGCAGAGTTGAGAACCAACAAACTCAACCCACATACAACGCCGAATCTGGGAATCAAACCCACGCCACATTGGTGGGAGGTGAGTGTTCTCATCACTGTGCCATCTCTGCACCGCCTCATCTTTTATAACTTTTACAAACTGCATGTTTGGAAGCACATTCTGTGTTGATATCAAGGCGTCTTGGATAACTTTTTCTCATTTGTGTCCAAAAGGTTACTTTCAAGGTTTTAAAAATTCCTTTGAGCGTAATTTCATGAAGCCCAATGACCCTGAGCATGACCCTCACATTCCCCACTTTTTTTTTACAAACTCTGATTGTTTCTCGCAGAAAAGAGGCAGTTAAGAAACTTTAATGGCCTCTTACACAAAGTCCATGAATAACAGAAAATTATCGCAAGAATTGCATTTACAATGTATAAAGCAGCTGCAGTTATTAGATTTGTCTGGAAAACAACTTTTTAACATGAATTTGCAAATGAGAATTTAAATTGTATGACTGTCGAAATATTACTAGTTAACTTGTTATTCATTGTTTAATATAAAGCAAAAAATCAGACGTTCAAAAACCAGTAAATTTCATCATGAAGATTTTTGAAATATCCAGAATGTTGACTGCCAGATATGCTAAATTCCCTTTTTTGACAGATGCGAGAACAGCTTTAGTTTCCACAGAAATAGACTTTACCTTGGAAAACGGCTAAAAAGCCTTTGTTACCTTCAATTTTCGTAAATATTCGAAGTTCAAGGCATTATTTTCCATGTGGCTGCATATGGGGGGCCTGGTACGAGTCTCATTCTAAAAGAGTCGCCAATTGGTGTAACACAAACACGCCCTTTGTTCAGATTAGCAAATCTGTTCAGAAATATAATACTGCACACAAAAACAAAGCGTAAGAAGCTAGTCGTAGCATACAGGAATATTTAACAGTTATTCCTCGAGCCCGAATGGGCTCTGAGTCAATAGCTCATGAGGCCCAAGGCCGAATGGGCTATTGAATCAGAGGCCATGAGGGCGAGAGGAATAATTGTTTTAGTAAAATCCAACTAGTTGGTCAAAAAAATATCGAGACAAAACATCTTTCGCTAGTTAAAGCTAGACTTTAATTGTTGTTTTGGTTTTCAAAGCCGGCGCTTTTCGCTACTAGTGGGCTATAACAAATAGCCTACTAGTAGCTCAACCAATCAGAAAGCAGCATTGATAATAGACCACTAGTTGGATTTTACTAATAATAATTATTGATCATTCATTTGGCATGTTAGCTGTGTCCTTTCAACTTTTAACGTGGAGCACCAATCGTGCAGAAGACCTCATTTTTTTTACTTGTCCCGACTAATGTCGATCAAGATTCATAATTACTGTTCCCTTATGCTCAAAATGTCTTTAGGGCAGTAAAAACACGTTTTTTTTTATCCTGAAACCTTGAAAAACAAGCTTTAACTGCTCAGAAAAAAAAATTGCATAATTTACAATATATATCGCATAATTGGCCTTTCTATAAATCGCATAATCTGCCCTGCAAATTTCGCACAATTTGCATTTTTTCATCGCACCCTATCACACCACATTATCATGTAACAAACGGCTCTTATTATTCTCTTCTGGTACAGCCAATAAATTAACAAGTGATGACAAAAGGCGAATTAATTTTCACTCCAGAATGCAGAAAAATACATTACTTGGAGTCTGATTTTTCAAAAATTTCTGCCCTACAGCTCCTTAGAAGCTCTTGACTCGGGGTACTCTGATACTCAACATCTGGTACCCCTCTCCATGAAAAATTAAAGAAAACCCTGACTTGAGGTAAATGTTTTAATAATGGAATGGAATGGACCACAAGGAATGGAAAGGACCAGAGGGCCTGCACCCCCCCCCCCCCCCCAACCCAGTTACATAATTTGTGAAAAGTGAAGAATTACAAAAATAAAAAGCTGAAAATAATAATTCCAAAAGGTTCTCTGTCGTAAAATCTGTACTACACTTAACAAAAACACAATTTACATGAGAAAAGCAGTGAGGTCTGTATTAGTTAGTACAAGGTCACTGGCAGCCTCAAAGCCAGCTGCAGCCAGCCAGCTCACTGAGCAAACAAGTGTAAAATGGCCTATTCAATTACCAAAAAGATATACATGTGCATGAACATTTCATTTTTAGGCAAAAATTTAAATTGATAACACAACACTTTCACACTACAATGGTGCAATGAGCAAATGCTGGTGGACACCCAAAAGAAGCTAGAGTAATGAGAGATCTCTTGCTTTCGTCTACCAACCATGAGATATCCACTGTAGGCCTGTATATAGTAGGCCCACTGTTTTTATTTATAGGCAAAAATGGCATTGATGAAAGAAATGCACCATCCCTAAGGGATGACCTGCAGGAACATCTCTTCATCGGAAAACAGTGTTATGTTGTGTGCGTTGCGCAACCCTAATGTAAAACAACATGAGCTCCTGATTTACAAGCAAGATTTGATATGTACCTTTTTCATAATGTAGATAACGGAAAAATTTTCCTATTTTTTCGCAAATACTGTACTTTGTTTCTTAAAGTATTATTAGTTTTGTTTCAGAGTCCTCAATAAGTGCTATAGCAATTCACTAAAAGTTAAGACAATTACTTCATGAAGGTTTTTACCAACCAATTTTTTCTTTATTTGAGTCACAATACAATAACACTTGCAGTGCTTTGTCTGGTTGTCCTCATTAAGTTGTCAAAGGAATAAAAGGTCAATAGAACAAATGGCCGATGACACGAAAACATCAGTGGGTCAACATGACGGACGTCAATTAACACGCATTCAACTTTACATACAGGAACACTTCCGATCGAATAAGATTTCGCTTCGATCTATAGTTATATCGGGATTGCTCTCTTCAGTTGAGGAAATATTGGTCGCATTCTTTCCAAGGATCATTCCATAAAAGCGATGGTTACTTTATACGCTTTTGAGAGCAAGATTCCTGAAATACTATTTTTGTTACGAACCAATATGCCGTTTTAATGATCGAATTATTCAGATCCTAAGGTGAAATATAAATAACATACATGTAGCGACTGTGTCATCTACAACTGCAACAACTACGACGGTTAAGGACACAATAAATCAAACGCGAAGTAGCTAAGCTTGGATTAATTCTTTGGTGTGTGGATGTTTGTAATGATTGAAAGTGTTTGTATTAGTTCATATTTCACATGCATCTCGAAATAATTATTATTGTGCAGCTATGAATGAACCTCTGTTGTAATTGTTTTTGTTTACAACTAGCAAATACCCACCTAAGTCTTCAAACGTTTTTTTCAAGACTAAACGACAAGCACAACATAATCATACCTCTGTGAGACCAATCTGATTTGCGATCTTCTCCAAGCAGTCCAGCCCTAAAGCATCTCTACCAACTGTCACCTCTACAAAGGTTTTGCCGGGTATTTCGACAACAGCGAAAATTTCTTTCATTAAGTCATCTTTCGAAGGTTTCGCGCATATGCCAAACGGCATATCTATCCTGCAACACGAAATACAGCGCAAGAAGTTTGAACTATTTTTCACAAGAACGAACAACACTATCTGTTCCGCTTATCTTCACTATCCCGTTTATCTATATGCCGTCCGTGGACTGGTGCCCAGATACTTCTCATTTCCGGTTTCCCTTGAGTTTCGCTGTTCCGGTGGAAGAAGAACAGAAAGTGATCACACCAAAACTTCCGGATTGACTACGCCCATAGACTGAAAGGAGACGATAGTAGCAAGCAAAAGTTTGACAAGGTCAAGGAGGAACACATAATTTTGGACTTCGTGGGTTTTGACTAAAAGGAATAGGACGTTCACTCGGCGAGGAAGCGATTGAAATTACGAGCAAATTCGGGCAAGGCAAGAGAAAAGATCGGAATCTCCACAATTATTGTATTGTTGTTGTCATTAAAATTATTATTAGTAGTAGTAATTTTTGTTGTTGTTGTCGTTGTCGTTGTTGTTGTTGTTGTTGTAGCATTCGCTGCCTCTATTTTTCTGCAATCTTTCTCTCTGTGTTAATTGTTTCTCCCTCATTTCCAACGTGTTTTGTGTTTCGGCTTTAGTTCTTTTTAATTCTGCTTAGAAGATTAAATTGAATAACATCCTGTGCTACGATGATTTGCAAAAAGAACCTTGAGAGAGGAAATGCTGAAGGCAGAGGTCGAATGCGATACATCGTTGTTGTTGACAAAGAGGCGAGTAAACGACACACGCAAGGGCATGCATGACATTCCTATTTGACAAAAAGGAAGAGCCTAAAGATAGCTTGATACTCTGGTGCACGTCCATCAAGAATTTTTTTAACAGAACTTGAATGTGTCTTTGAAGCGGAGATTTTGACCACCATGCTTTCTCTTTCCTTCTCACGTACAGCTCACATAGAAGATGGCCTGAGGCAGTCGCTCCTCAGGCATTCTTTTCACATGCTCTGTTGCGATGCTGATAATTATGATGGCTTCTGCACTGTCAGCTCCAGCACGCTTGGGAACATCGACATCAGGAACTCGGTCTTTCCAGCTGATGAGAAGTAATTGACATTTAAATCCCGTACTAGAGATCAGGCTAGCCTATCTTTCTGAGAAACTGTTATGAGTGAAATTACACAAGTCATACGATACAAGGTCCCCAGAGGACCAGGTCTCGGATGCCTTGTCGTCTTCCTATCCCACGCACTAACAACATGAAGCGAATGTTCTTTTACAACACTGTTTATTAAATTGTGGAATCATTTTAGCGACAGAGACTAAAATTTAACAGAAATTATTTTGATTTTATCTCGTATAGCTTCGCACCTGACAGTTTTAAAATAGATTGTAATTTTTAGTTTATTTTCTTAATTAGCTATTTAGTATGCTTAATTGTAATATTCCAGTATTCGAAATAGTATCTAGTACTTTTCTTTAAACCCCTTTTACACACGCACAAAATTGGCACGGCACTCCAAAATCGCTTAGCACACCTCCAGAGATGTGTTCGGCACCCCTATAATTTCTGGCACGGGTGCCTAATATGCCTTCTGCCTTTTCTGTTTAAGCCCGAAAAATTTACCGTGCCTTTCTAGGAAAGCATAGGTACGGTATCGAGATTTGGGAATGCCGGGCTAGATTTTAGTGCTAGTGTAAAGCGGGCTTTAGTAGACCTTAGTATTTCAGTTAGTTGTTGTAACTTAGTTTCTAAGGGCATAAGGGCAACTGCAGTCCCGACTGTGATTAGGCACCGTATTGAAATAACGTGGCATCATCATCAGCACATGAAAAAATACTCTGTCGGAATGTCAACATCTTGGAGGACCAATCCCTGCATCGAAAGAAGTGGAGAGGAAAAGGTGAGAATGTTAAGAAGAAGGTGCAGGTCACCAGGGAGAGAAGAATATTATATCAACGGACGCACATAGTCAGATATTCAATTCCTGATTGCGACAACTTTGTCTCCACCTGCGGACGCCGCTGCAGAACGAAGGCTGATCTCGTGGCCCCCCGAAGAGCATGTCAATTCATTTAAACTCACACAGAAATAATAATTAATACAAATTAGCGCTTAAAATATAAAATAAAGAGATTGCGAAGAAAAAAGAAATTTTACAATTGAAGGTTCATTGTGTAGAGTTTGGGACACCTAAATAGTTCATGGAACTAACCGAGTAGGTGACCCAAAACAAGTATTACTTCATTAATTAAATAGGAGTTAAAGATAATATAATCGTAAAACATTACAAATCAATAATAGTATTATAACCATCAATTACAGAATTTTTGATATATTGACGAAAACTGGAAAACGGCTTGAGTTTCTTAACATCAATGGACAATGAATTCCAAAGTTTTGGATCAGCGTAACTGAGAAAAAGAATGCCGTATTGAGTGGTATAAACAGATGTAACCGTGACAAACAGATTATCAATCTGTGATTCACGTGTATTATATTAATGAATAGAAGATACTGGGTTAAAAAAATTAAAAAAAATTAGAAGGGCTTAGTTTATGGTACCACTGATAAACAAAAGAGAGAATTTCAAGATGAATTACATCAGAGAATTTCAGGAGTCTGAGAGACTTCATTGGTGGCTCAGAATGTTATTTAGGGTCGGAAAAAGTCATTATTCTGACGACTCGTTTTTGTAAAGTAGTTAATGGTTTTAGGTAGGTTGGGTATATGAGACCCCAAACTTGAATACCATAAGTAAGAAAGGGGTAAATTATGGAATAGTAAAGCATAATAAGTATATCAGCATTAACATAGTACCTTAATTTGGAAAATATGCCTACAGTTTTCGATAGTTTTAAAGCAAAGTTCATTAACATGATTCTTCCAAGTCAAGTTTGAGTCAAGAGTGACACCTACGTATTTGACTGTGAAGACTTCTTGCCCTTTGAGCATCACGAACAGTCATCGTCGATTACGATGGCCTACCGACGACGACGACGGGTATCCTATTAGCACCTTAAATAGATGTACTCTTTCAAAGTTAAATTCTATCTAATAGTTTAGGGTAGCGCTTTTTACGATTGATAAATTATTTGCTAGGTCTTTTAAGTATAGTTATTGCCTTAAGCAATATTTCAAAATTGTGGCGTAGAATCACTACCACAGAAACTGCTCTAAGGGACCTTTACCTCCTGGAAAGACTAGACAACTACGCAAAAGCGCAAACGAGTATGTTTTACCAAGAATAAATTCATAGAGCGTTTTAAATCAGTTTTTACCAATAGGTGTCTTCTTTATTAATATCCTATATTATTATATAGGCAAACTGGTCCGAGATGAAAAGGAGAA
>NC_090882.1:842525-860025 GCF_036669935.1 Montipora foliosa
GGAGATATAAACTGACTGACAGAGGATATTACATGGCCGCTTGGGGATACAAATCTTCGAGGGCTGAAAGTATTTCTCACGAGTAAGCGAAGCTCACTCGTGAGAGATACTTTCAACACGAGAAGACAAAATTAGTATCCCAAGCGGCCATGTAATGTTTTGTTTATTATATAGGTATTGATGAAATGTCCATGACGAAAAAGTGGTCACCAACCGTTAAAACACGCATTTTGTGTAACATGAAACAAGATATGAAAGTTATGAAAAACAAATCATAATAATGTAAAATTTTGCAATAAAAAATGTTAGTGTAGTAGAGAAGAATTATATTAAAGCACAAAAGTATCTTACAATGAAGAGGAAGCTCGCGTTTTATTGGCTAACCGTATTCGTTACCATGACAACACCTTTATTCTCACATGTGAAAGATAAAAATGATATGTTCACTGCGCGCGGTAAAGATATGATTTTTTAGTAAAAGGAAAAATCCTGGTATTTCATCAGTACCTATATAATAAAAGAATATATTTAACAGAGGCCGCATCAGTTAAATCAATTCCTTGACTGAGCTGCTATTTGAGGGATTTAAAGAAAACAGAGGTAACGGAATGATGGAAAATCGGCAGATGGGATCGACATAAGTGACAATAGACGAAGATCAGTTAAAACGGAGCTTTGTTCAAGTATAAAATTGATACAGCAGTAAAAGAATATCAAAAAACGAGGAGACCATCGTGTAAAGGGAAAGCGACTAGCCTATTACCACCTTTAAGGCTACGCCTTTTGGCACATTTATATAATTGTAAAATAGAATGCTTAATTATGTTAGGCGGGTTCATACTTGGAACTTAAGAAGGCTATAAATTATTCCTTACTCCTACTTTGAATGTGAACGGGGTTCAGTCTTAGTTAAAGTACCTTACTTTGTACCCTTGGAAACAAGGTATCTTCAGAGAATTAGGCCAAAGCACGATCTCAAGTCTAGTCTTATCCCCCTAGATCAAAACACGATAAAGCGAAGAGGCGTCAAGCAAGTCTCAACTTGGGCCCTAGTATCTAGGCTTAATTTAGGCTCCAAAAAAGGATTTTTCAATTCATCTGAGTGCGTCTTCAACCTATGCAACATGAAGATCACCAACTGATTTAAACTAGGTAAAACGGATTCAACCTGAGAACGGATTTTACCGGCAACATTTACACGCTAGCTACAATACTCGTCACATTAGTTCGAACACCCACCCCCGTTTCCCCCTTCCTCCAATGTTGATTTCCACATTTACTAGTTGGTACCAGCTCCACATCGGCACCACTCGATATATTATTAACCGAACCTCACAAGACGTCGGCGACCCCACCTCTCTAGCTTTATTCCCTTCACTAACCGTTGTCACGCCTTCAAATGCCAACATCAGTACCAGTGCAAGGAAGATCGCCCTTATTTTGCTCGATTCTCGTCTCGATAATAATTAAAGCCCCCGATGTCATGTGTACGCTACGTTAATCAAAGTACACAGTGTCAACTACTTTACATGGAAATGCGGTACACAGCATATTGAAGATGTTCCTTTACACACCACATAGTATTTATAATTATTTGGCCTTCTAAAAACTCTCCAACACATATTCCTTGATTATCATCATGTTCAGACCAACTGCCCACCTTTTTAAATACAAAGCATGCGAAGAGGCATTCCGTTTATCTTAGTAACAAGTTGACTTCTTTTCTAAAGAGACTTGACTTCTGATCTACGCCTCTACAGATTTGCCAATTTCCTTGAAGCAAATACAGTAGCTGCCCCACAACCTTCAAGAGTTAGATATCACCGTGTAGAAATAAACTTCTTTCAGTTTTAGGCAGATGCAGCCTAGATTGGTCTTTGGTGGAAATTTGTAGCTCAATACAAGGGCACCCATTAAGCCAAAAGCCTTTGAGAGACATTTCTTGGCTCCCTGTGATGTATGAAGAATGTCTAAAGAGATGTTTTTATCACCTAGAATAATTTGGTCTATTCGGAAATCTTAGCTGAAAATTGAAGTGTCCGAACATTTTAGGGAATGATCTCTTCATTTGAAAAATTGCTAGCTGAACGTGCCTCGTAAGAACTTCCCAGCGAACCATTTGCTCATCCGAAACTGCTGCAATAGGTGACCCTTTTAAGTGCCAAGAATTTCCAGAATTTCCCTTCCGAAAACGTAAGGGACTACTTTTCCCTGGGTGCGAAACTTTTAGATGATGTTTTAGTAAATAATTCTATATCTGTTTGGTAACGTAGAGCCGAAAATCTTAGAACAGTTTGACTCTTCCGACACATATTTCACCGAAGATTATCGTTGTTGCCCCTGTCAATTGTCATTGGAAACCTTGAGCCCTTGGGAAAGAAAATATAAGGATGAATTTCTAAACGAAGCGGCAAAATATTTTAAGGAATTTACGGCGATTTTATCAAACTTTCCCATATAAATGAAAAAAAGAGTTGACCATTTTCGCTTTTAGAAATTTTAATTGACTACGATCCAGAACTGAAGGCAAAAAAAGATTAGCTACTTAGAACAAAGGTAAGCGAAACTAAGGCGTTATGTTATGATATATTTAGACACAAAGGCCTTTAACTCTCAAATATAGTATGAGCGTCATGACACCGCCTTTTTTGATGACAAGGAATCCAACTGTGCGCCTATTTCAGCGTTGAGTAGAAGAGACGTACACGTAAAGAATATCAGATAATTGGGTAAGTTGGTTTCTTCTCCACAGAGACAGGCCTTCGACTCAAAGTCTGAGCATCACAATAAGGGTGTTTGGAAAATGCCTCAACGCCAAGTTACGATGGGACGTGAGGACGTGACTCGGTTCCGTGTCGCGCTCAATTTGTACCCCCAGGCTCGGATTTGATGCCAGTGAATTCTTTTGTGTTAAACTTCAATTGAATCACTATAAACATTTACTTTCGCCATCCGGCACACTGGCAGAATGCTTGGGCGCTTTTGGGCAATATGTGCCTTTAATCTGTCATCTTAGTCAAATCCCGACCAACAATCATTGTTTTCCAGGATTGTTCCAAAATCATTTTCAGCTGAATAACTTGTATTAACTTTCTCTTCTCAAGCATTTGAGAATACAATATGTAGCTGAAGGCCTTCAAAAAGTCTTTGTGAGGGCCTTGGAAACGAGAAAATTTTTGTAGTGTATCCAGTTTACGAAAAATTGTTTTCCCGAATGTGGCACATTGTTCACTGAAATTATAATTGGCAAAGGCTGTTTGTGAACCTCAAATATTAGGCGCCGGTCCGTGAACTTGCTGCAATGAAGCATTAAAAGAAAGTCAGTTTGAAGAGCCGGTCTCAGCTTTTAAAAGTTGAAGGTCATAAACACTCTCATTTAACACAGAGTTAAAAGAAAATGCAAGAACCACTAAGATAAATGGCTGAATGGAAGATGAATTGGAAAGACGGGAGAATTCTAGAAGTCTGTAGTTTTGAAGAAAAGGTATACAGCCAAAAATCACCAACCGCTAGTCCAGCACATGGTCAAGAGGCTCCTTCATACATGTCACCAGTTCACTTGCATCTGTCCAGAGAAAGCTTCGATATCGCTGCGAGATGACGTCTCCGGTAAGTGAGTTCGTAACTTATGTACTCGGAGCACAAGGAGCCCGAAAAAACGTGATCCATTTCAGAAGCCATGATCACATTGAGAATCCTTGCCGCTCCTTCGAAGGGGTAATGACCATGCTGGCCTGAGACATTTTCAAAATTTCATTTTCCAATATTCTCCGGCAGGAGGAAAACCGATTTCAGAAAAACAGTGGAAATGACGACCCGTGTAAGCCCCCATAAATACGCATGACTGCATTCGAATATTAACCCATATGGTACAAATAAACCTCAGGGCACAATGCAAAATCAAAGGATTCCAACGGTGATTAATTAAAGAGTTTACACTTTCACATTCTGCTGAGGATCAATACTTTCTGAAATTTCCGGTCCCCAAACGTATTAGATTAGTTCCAATGTTTACTCATTCCGGGATCTCATAAGCTGGCAACATTGATGACAGGATTTTGTTTTGATTAAATTTGAGAACTTAATAATAGTTCAATTGAAAACGTTTTGTGAAACAAAAGCAAAGCACACGTCGGCTAAAGGTCGATAAATTCGTGCCGTGTTCACGCATGTATTCTTCGCGTATGCAGAGAACCTGTATTTGAAATGATGTGAAATGAAAGGTTTGGAAATGTGGATTACAGATAATATGAAGCAATAGCCCTTTCCACGGTTAGTTTTTCTCATTTGCATTACAATATAATCTAGCATTGTAGTTTTAACCCGAAATTGCCTCAAATTGTAATGCAAATAAGAAAAACTAACCGTGAAAAGGGCAATTGTCAAAGAAAACTGATTCTAAAATGATTCGAACACATGATAAGCAAGTGGCTCCAGGCTTAGCTATCATGATCGTTTTCTGTGTTTTGTTTCGTCACCATTTCAATGTAGATTAAATTGCTTTATTGTTAGATAACAAACCGATCGTACAAACCGAGTCTGCTGCCCAAAACACCTTGAATTTCGATCGTCGAAAAATGGAAATCGACCATTTCGCATAGAGCTTTTTGACATGGCCTTGTGAACAAGCTCATTCAGGGGATTTCATGCATTATTTAGTCGACTTGTGCAAGGGATGATGAAACTGTTTAGAGGGTTGAGGCGAGCCATGAAGGGAAAGCTTTTTGGGACAACTTTTGCCCGGAAGAACTGCATTCACCAGTTATCGAGACTATATGTGAAGCTCTTAGCGACAGATCGTGCCGGATAATCAAATTGTTCAGCCTGAAAACTACTTAATTGGTCAGGAGCTCATAATGGGGAACCTCTATCTCTCATACTTGGCCAAGGAGTGAGGCCCTTCCAGGAAACAGCGAGGGGAAGGGGGGCTTGTTCCCTTGTTCCCTTTAAATATTTGCATGTGTTCCGTTGTTCCCCAAATTACTTTCAAACTTGTTCCCAGCTTTTTGATCCCCAAAATTGTTTTTGTTCCCTAAAATATTTTGACATTGTTCCTCTGTTCCCCAGTTCAAATTAGCCATGTTCTCTTATTCCCCAGAACGCCCACTGTTGTAAAAGGCAATCAAAACAGAGCTATCTTAGCGTCAAGGGAAAAATGATACTTTCCGTGGGAAAAACTGTTTCTAAAAATAAATGTACTCAGGAGAGGGTTGACTCAAGTTATTAGTTGAGATAGAGGCTCCCCTTGATGACCTCCTTGAATTGATTCAATAAATGCTAAGATCTTTCGGTTAGAAAATGTATCCAAACTAAAATTGCTTTTCGTTTCTTTTCTCTTTCTTGCTTTCAGCTTCTAATTTCAGTCCTTGTTCTTCGTTCTTTGCTCTCATCAACGAAAGCCCCACTAAACTACAGAATCACAAGTGAATCGACAACTACTCCACCACCCACTAACGCAGTAAGAGGTCTGGATACGGGTGCAAAGGGCGTGGTGACCCCTTCAATATGGGTGGATATCCGACTGGTAACTAGAAAAGGAATTCAACTGATCATGTTTGAAAACGGGACAGTGGCTGGAAGCTGGAATCAGTCCATTACGGAGAAGCTTGGTAGGTTCGGTACTGTCTTTTTCCATCAAAATTAAAAAAAGCAGGAGCGAGGGGAACCTCTATCTCCACTAATCCCTTGAGTCAACCCTTTCCCAGTAAATCCAGTTTTGGAAACAGATTTTCCAGCTGAGGTAGCTTTGTTATGATTGGCTTTCACAACAGTAGCCATGCTGAATCTCCCAAGGCAGGCGTTCTATGTCGAGAATTCTCCCAACTTCCCCGAGTGTTGAGGCTATGGAAACACGGAAAAAAGTCCTCTATTGCTTTTATAAAATATTTCTCAAAGATAATTCGACAAATGAAGGAAACAAATGAAGAAAAATTCTTGATTGAAACAGATTTTCTTGATACACGCTCATATTTGCTACCAGCCAATCAAAACGCGCGTCTGACAACATATAACCAATCAAAATTCGTGTGATGTCACAGCCGTGTTTCCGCACTCTCATCTAAACACAGCTATTGACCAATGAGAGGGCGCTTACTATCCGAATCATTTTAAAATATAAATGTGACCGGGAAAGGGTTGATTCCTAGGCTCCCATTGATGAAAAAAATCAAAATCAACTCTTAGCCAAAGCATCTGGTTATACCTGAATCTTTGCTGACGTCATTGTCTCATTAACATACGAGTTTGCTGATAGACGGCATAATGCTATTCTCAAATTGGCTTTAAAAGATAAAAAAACGTGTTAAACTTAAGTAAATTTCAAATTTTTAGCATTGCGGCTTTGAAAACGAGCGAGTTATCAGCCATCAAAGCCCTAATGAGCCGATGTAATCTTTGTAAAATTTCGAATTTTCAAAGCGTCATTACTCAGAGACAATCTGGTAAATTGCGCACAAAGTTCCACTTATCCTTATCGTACTACACATAACGCACGAAGAGCACTGCTAGGCGTATCCCTTCCTCACTTTCCCTATAATTAAATATTGAGGAGTTTAAGCAAAAGGGAGTATAAGCAAAGACGACTGCTACGGCTACGGCTACGGCAACGGCAACGCAAAAATATCATTGGTTAAATAAGGAAAAATAATCGTGCTGCACGTGCAGCACGAATTTCCGTGCATTTTTTGCCGTGCTCCACAAAACAGCAAAGTGAAATCACCAAATTTTAGGTTTTGACGACAACGTGAGCATACAACAATGAGACAGTCATTTTCTCTTTTGACTTTAAAACCCTTCGCACCCATCCAGTTACAGGATAGTTAGCCTGTATTGTAGAAGGCGAACAAGACGGAATAATCGCAAAATACTTGCGATAGCGCTAAGTTATACTCTGGATTGACGCTTTCGTTGCCCTAGGCGTCGTCTTTGCTTAAACTCTCTATTGTTAGCGGCCAACGGAATACAGAAGGTCGTTGCAGCCTGAGGAAGGGAGTGGTCAAAGTGGCACGCAAACCTTGCAATTTTCCTCTTCAGGGATTTTCCGACTCCAGTCCCATGGGCCTGCATTGGTAAAGCTGAAAAGTTTGAAAACAATGAAATACATTGCAATCAGCAGCACGGGACTCATCTACTCCACGGTAAGCCACTTTGCGGTTGGCAGAAATAGTAATTATTATATTAACTAACATAAACAATAGTGTGGTTCAAATCAAAACAAATGTAAATTCGTGACTGCATCACAACACACGACAGATAATCAAATCGTCCAATCAGAAGCCTGTGACTAGGAGTATACGGATCGATTTTCCCGCAAAACCAAAATCATGAGCCACACATTATTGCTATCCTAGTGATTGAGAATGGTCCCTTGGGCGATCCGAAACTTATTTAAAAACGCTTCTCAATATGCGAGTCGCGCGCTCCTTGGTCAATGCAAATACATATAGCCGGTTTGAAGAAAGAAAAGGTATGTAAACCCCTGGGCCCGGTTTTTCGAAAGCCGATTAACTTAATCTAGGATTAGCGTAAACTTTGGTTTGCTTTTTTAACTTTTGGGTGAAAGCTTCTTTTGGTTATTTTCGGTTTTCAAGCTTGACTTCGTCTAATGTAAAATTTTGCCAAATATCAGCGTTGTACAACATTTGGGAGTAGAGAAATAAACTCCTTGGTTAATTTTTAATCTGGGATTAGCGTTAATCGGCTTTCGAACAACTGGGCCCAGGTCTCTGCATCCACAAGTCAAGTAGTCGAGGAGTGCACGGAGTTCCTGGTATTGTATTAAACCTGGACTCAACAGGGGCACTTTGCTTAGAGCCTCGCTCTGTTTTGAGACCATATCATCATGGTGAATTTATTTAAATGAATAAGCAAACAAACATATAGAGAACAATTCTATTTTGCAATATTTTCCAGGCCAACTCGTCTAATCGAGAGGCGCTATTGAAGCATGCACAGGAGGAGAACTACTACTTCTCATTCAGTTCTCACTTGCATCCAGCTAACAGGAGTCAAGCGATCAGGAAGTGGCTGCTGGCAATCGGAAACAAAGGGGAAATGAGAAATGCTTCGAGGGTTCTGAGAGGTCACAAGTCACATCAATTTCTAATCACAGAAATAAGAAAGAGCACTAAAACATTTGATTGGGGCAAATTCTTACGCGCGGTGAGGGACAAGGCACGCTAAGATCAACAATGACATTTTCGTAATGATCAGGTGAAAAAGGATTCATCGGAACAACAAACGACTCATTAATCAGAAAACAATGGACACATCTGCACATGTAACGGAAACTGTAGCACTGGATCTAATCCTAAAGATCCTGGATTTGCCAACGAAACATTGAAGCTTTTGGAGGTAACGAGTAAATTTGCATATGGATTGATTTTGCCCAATGGCGCAAAGCGAAATACAGTGGGGCCCAGGTTTCCATGGGAGCTGTCGCTACGTTTTTCAAACCTATAACACCGGTAATTTGCCTCGGTGCCTATTCTTTTCAGTGTGTGGAGCCTTTAACCCTTTCCAATATCGAAACGTTCATTCTCCTAACTAATCCCATACGATTTTTTGTTGAGCAGTATTGGGAATATGGTGTTACATCAAGATCACACCCTTTAAGCTGATAATTATCTTCATTTCCAATGCCTGTCTGTCTAACATTTCATTGAAATTGCGAGGAGAATTTTACATGCTGATCAAAAAGTTAACTTCTCACGTTGATATTGAAGAAGTGTTACATGACAAAGTCAACATCTGGGAGCAGTGGTCATCAACCGCGCCTCCTGCCAGAGGAGCCTTATCTAAGCTTTCGGTCATTAATTGAAAACACATCTCGTTGAGCTGCGCTCTTCGTAATTCAGTCACTAATTGACTGCAAGGAAGGCTGAAATTTACTCAGGGCCTGTGAAATCATACCGT
The DNA here is from genome assembly GCF_036669935.1 of Montipora foliosa. Taxonomy (NCBI): domain Eukaryota; kingdom Metazoa; phylum Cnidaria; class Anthozoa; order Scleractinia; family Acroporidae; genus Montipora; species Montipora foliosa. Next base: position 851,439 of record NC_090882.1, read on the forward strand.
TATCTGAGAAAACTGTTCAGTCTAACCTCTTGCAGTGATGTCTCCACAAAGGCAGCACTTTCTCCTCAGTTGTTTGAAGACGAGTCGGAGTGGAACCCACAACCTCTTGCACGGTATTCAATGCTTTAACTACCGAGTCAGCCGGTGGACGCGAATGAAAAAGTGATGAATATATACCTCTTCCTATCCGAGTTCGAGGTCTGGCCCCAGTTGTTCAAAAGGTGGATGACGATATCCACCGGATAAATCACTATCCATTGGATATCGAAATTGATTTCGCTATTATTTATCCACTGGACAGTGATTTATTCTGCGGAAAGCGCTATCCATTGTTTGAACAACTGGGGGACACGTTTTGACCCGTTGATTTACACCCCAATTGCGAAGCACGCGGGCCATAAAGAAACGGATCCACTCAAAAAAGTAAGGGCCGAGAAAACGAAATTAACAAGACATCTGGCCCTAGTCGTTTAAACGATGGATAGCGCTAGCCGCCGAATAAATCACTATCCAGTGGATAGGTCATAGTGAAACCAATTGCGCTGTACAATGGATAGTGATTTATCCTGTGGATAGTGCTACTCATTTTTCGAACAACTGGGACCTGCTATATATCTGAGGTAGTCACACGCGCGGGAAAGGAACCTTAGTTGAAGTTACGCGGAAGCTTCAACTGTATAAATGCCTTTTTTAAATAGTTGCTTGCAATAATATATTCAAAGAGTTTCACAAGTTCACATGAAAAACTTGCTAGAAAATGTTGCATCAAAATTTCAAATTCAGCGGGATGTAGTGTAGAATACGGCCAGCTGAATTAGCCCATCATATAGGGCATTTTGGGAATATAATAAGAGCCGATACCAGATCACTGAAAAATTATCCTTGATCCCTCGATAACACCAAACAGAATCCAATAATTTAGAATTTGAATCCGAAGACTTTGTGAATAGAATTCGACTTATTTAGTCTCCTTAGAAAATAAGCACAATAAATACAAAAACATCCATTCAGTTTTGTGGTTTATACACAGCATTTCCCACGGTGGACTCAACTTAGTTGCTTGTCCAAACCACCACGACACAATGATTACATACAGTTTAAACAAAATCCCTAAAATTACCTTTAAATTCCCTGATTATTTACAGTTCATAATCTAAACTTTAAATCTATCTTTATTTCTAAAATATATATTTATACCTTGCACGCTCTACGGGCCTATCACTTTCGCTGTAAGACAATAATAATTTGAATGTCAGTTGCGGCTTTTAAAAAACGCGCAAGTTGATTGGCTTAAAAATATCCCTGCTGCACTCTCGACCAATCAGGCAAAAGCCACACCACTGCAGATATTTGGTTTGCGATATGATTTGCTCATTTAACTGTCTGTACTTGGCCAAAGTTTGGTTTAACGTCACTCAAGTGAAAACCGCCCTAAAAAGTTCCTTTGAACTAGCATAAACAATCCTTCCTGAAGTAGGGATCTCATGAAAATGAAAAAAAATCCAAAACCCTAAAAATAGAAACACGACTTACTTCAAGATTGATTTTGTGTTTAAAAAAATGTCATCTTGAAAATCAACCTTTCCATTGAAAGGTGCTTATTAAAGTTTTTCGTCCTTTCAAAAACAGTTTTACTTGGTTTTCTATCCCGAATGAGTATCATCATCATATCTTTACTTACCCTTCGATTTTAGAGTAGATTGGTCGGTGTAGCTAATATCTCCGAGTCTTTACCCACCCAACCATGATACACCACAGAGGACAGACCACAACACCGAGAACTCCATGCCCCACTCTTTGCGAACAATGTGTGGGGGTTTTTGTGTGTCCCACAGGGTTATGAACATTGAAGGGTTGTGAGACGGGGACTATGATTTATCGTCCTTACCAGAGAAGACTAGAAAGTCTATTTGCAGATGTCATTACAAAGCCAGCACTTTCTCCTCAGGCATTTAAAGGGGGTATGTCACGCAAAATGATGTAATTTCATGACACCCAAAACTGCCCAAAAAGTAGAATGAAACATTGCAACAAGCACTTTAAGTGCCCTTGTGACCAAAAAATCAAGTCTTGTATTTCTTTGGATTTCAAAACTATGTTAACTAAACACTAAGCGACCAAAGTTTTAAGCCTTGATTTCAAAGACATCTGTTTATTTTAACTGGAATTTTCCTACTTAATAGTCCACTATTACTAACTTTAAGATCTTGAGAGAGCTGGATCGAGTATAAAAAGAAGTCAAAGGCTCACTAGTTTAAGAATGCCATGCGTGTGTACACCGCAGAATTAATATGCAGCACGGGAATTTTGGGCTTTCAGAATTTTAAACTCGCGCTCTGCATACATAATAGGCTGCATTCCCACGCTGAAGTTTTAAGCTAGTGAACCTTTGACGTCGCTTTTCCCTGGATCCAACCCTCTGAGGTCCAATCGGTCAGGTTTGAACGTGAGTAATGACGGACCCTGAAATCCAAAACTTACACTCTAAGTAAACGGCCTTTGGATACAAATCAAAGCTCAAAATTTTGCCAGTCAGGTGTTAAGCAAATACACTTTCAAAATCTGAAGGAAAAAAGGAAGCGATTTTTTTTATGACAGGGGCACTTTAAAATTGTTGAACAACATAATAGAAATACAGTAAAAGGAAAGAGAAGCACGGATGGACACAAATGGACAAGATTGAAACGGACTGCATTTGAATAATCTTGAAAAAGGTCGGCCCTTTAAAGACCCTGAGTGTTGGTCCGGCCGGAGTTGAACTCACGACCTCCCAGTCCTGACCTCCCGACCCTGAGTGAAAAGCAAAAGGCGAATCTTTGCTGACGTCATTGGTTACATTTTGTCTCATTAACAAGCGATTTTGCTGACAGAAGGCATCATGTTATTTACAAATTGACTTCAAAAGGTAAAAAAACGTGTTAAAGTTAGTGAAATATCCAATTTGAAAGGGACAGTTTCACGGTTTTGCGCATGTCCAAGCTTTAGCGCTAGCAGTTGTAAATTTTAAGGTTTCTTACTGAACCAGACGATGTTAATTAAATACAGAGAGTATTAAAGCAAATACACTGAATGACTAAGGCTCAAATTTGGTGGAAGACACTGCGGGTTTACACAGAAAATATCGAATTTAGTTTTTATCTCGAATTTATTGTACGGGTCGAAAATTTCTTCTTCGCACGAGTTGTCATAACGCACGAGTAATCTATCCGCATGCTGTAGGTTCATAACACAAAGAAAATGATTACAAAAGTAATTCCAATGAGTAATCCATTACTATGGGATTGTTTCCGTTTCCTGCATCAGTGCTTTCGATTGTTTCAATAACAATGAAATTAAATGGGCTGACGTGACAGTTTGCCCATGCGCAGATACGTGAAACTCTCCCTTTAAGCCTTTTGGCTTTGATAACGAGCGAGTCATTAGCCATCAAAAACTGATGTACGAATGTATTGGCATACATTCTTTGTAAAATTTTGAATTTTTAAAGCGACATTACTCAGAGATTTTCTAGCAAATTGTGCTCAAAGTTTCAGAGATAGTTCATTATGCAATGGACTTTCAATATTCAGTAATGATTTTTTGGCTGATTGATTAGAAAACGATGGGCTTATGCTAATGAGGCAAAAATGGAAACAAAGATTCCCCTGTTGCTTGAATATAAACCGATGGTTCATCCTCGGTGTAAAAATCTGTGAAACTTACGGATGACCTACACAAAAGAAAACAAAAGAGCAAAAAAACATCAAACAATAGCCTAACCCTATCCCGAGCTAACAAGACAAAGAAAAGGTTTCATAGGATTTTACACCGAGGTAAACCCCCATTTTTTCACATTGAGATAGAAAAATCGACTATTTTCAAACAACTTAAATTTCGAACATTAAGAGCTGCCGGGTATCTATAGCCTGCGTGCAGACAGTGTATGAGTTGAACGCTGATACAACGGTGCTATCAGCGTTCAATTCACACACCGTCTGCACGCTGGCTAGGTAGCTACTGCTTGATAAAATTAATCTTAATGCCCACAGTAAACATGTTACTTCAACATGACAACGTCAACGAAAACGTCGAGGAAAAATGCTACCTACGCTTTCTAAACTCTTTCGTGATTGTTCCAATTTATTCAACTTACACACCACAAGCCAAAATACACAATAACAAAATTGCTAGGAACGTTGTTTTAAGCAAGAGAGAAAAACAAACTTTGCCGCTGTGTGTTCACGTTTACAATAGAATTTGAGGTTTGGTCATTTCACCGCGGTTGCAGTTTTGTAGAGAACGGACAGAAATAAACAAGAGTTCAAAACGCACGAGCAGAGGCATTATTTTGCTTACTACAAGGTATTGTTTGGCGGCGTTTCCATTGACGTCGCCGTCATAAATTCCAAGGTCTCTTAAATTGTTTTGTGGTGACGTTCTGTGTGTTGTCGCAGCCGCCATCGTTGGGAAACTCCAGGCTCAGCTGAATGATGAGCGTTATTTGGGATAGACGAGAAGGACATTGCCTCTTACACTTCGGTTACATGAAGTTAACTTTATACTTACAAAATTTTTTCGTCAATTTAATTTGAAAAAGCACGCTATTACGTTCCAAGATTTTTAAAGAACATGAGGGTCGAGAAGAATGAACCTGGACCATAAGCGACATAACCACAAGACCATCGAAGATAGCCGATGAGCAAGTGCGAGTTTTCATAACATTTAAATAGAGATACCCATCACCAAAATTGAAAGCTAACCGCGGTTTAAAATGGGTGCTTAAACTTAAATACTTGAAGGTCAGCGCTATTCGGAGTGGGTGCTTTGAATTAAACACTGTTGATCACCGCTATAAAAAAATACTTGAATACGGTGCATGGGAATATTACGTTGGTGATCTTCTAATCTATGTTAATGTACATCGTGTAATTGTCACGAGATATCCAATGTCCTTCTCGTCCATCCCTTACAGCATTGACCCAGCTGAATATCGATTTCGAGGTGTCAACTCCTTGGTATGACTACATATAAGCGCAACGAAATGCCACTGCCCTACCACAGGCTTGTTTCACGGTTCACGGTGTACAGTTTTCCTACCAGTTCTCCAAGACATTGCGGAATTCCTCGATCTTCATTTGCTATTACCGTCCTTTTATACAGCGGCATCCCTTTGGACGTGTCATACCATGATATCAACGTCATTTGCCACGCAGAGTGACGTCAGAGTTTTCTTAATACGTAATGCTGTAAGTCTGGCCTGGCTGTTTTCGTACCAACATTCTTTCATGACCTTGGACAGGGACTGCAATGCCTACAAATACACATTAATTTGATCATTAGATTCTGATGATGATCCTTATGGAAGCAGTGTGGCCCAGCGGTTAGGGCGCTTGCCCTGAGGTCCGGAGATCCCGGGTTCCAAGACCCGCTCTGACCACATGTTTGAACCTGATAATACTTGGTTCAGCCTCCCAGTTGCATTTGTAAATAGGCAACCAGTTTCCCTCCGGACGGTTGGGACTCTTAACAGTTGTTGTTGGTGGTGGGTGGGGGTGTTGGGTGGAGGTGGAGAGTGGGAGTGTATTGTAGTAGCCTCCCGGATGCCATCCGTGGCTCAGAAATATCTCTCAAAAGTCATTGGGTACTGTGACTGAATTTCGTGTAACACAAAATTATTCAAATAGATGACATGTTGTTTCCCGCGTGATTCGCCAGAGTGCATTCAGCCAGTCAGATCACACAATTGGACAAACCGTCATTTGAAAAACAAACCACTGCAACGACTACGGCAAATGTGGGCCTTTTAATAAGCTAGAACCAACTCCAGAATTATACATGTAACAATTTCCATACCTCATTTTGAAGCCATCGATTGGGGATTAAAGGCCGAAACTTCTCCACACAGACAGCTTGTTTCATGTCTTCAATGCTAGGGTCACAGGCTACCCGATCAAAATATGGTAGCTGGTACTCGTCACATACTCCTCCAGTCTGGCATTTTCTAGCTACCTCCCATAAAACAAGACCAAAAGCATACACATCACCACGTTTATAACAATCGAAATGCCTGACATAAACATTTTCTTCTAGAAACTCTGGCGGCATATAACGCTTGGTACCAACTCTGTTGCCATGAGGAACATCCACTGTGTCACTCACGGAGTTATGGCGCACAGCAAGCCCAAGATCTCCTATACAACATGTTCCTGCAATACACAACGGTAACAGTATCTATTAACATACATTGGTTTTTGTAATTTTGTCATATGCAGACAGTGTATGAGTTGAACAGGTTGACAGGTTTTGTGCAGTGCAGAGAGCACTGGCTTTCCATGAATGTGGCCTACATGTAGGGTAAATTCCCATACAAAGGAAGGTCGTAGGTTCGACTCCTGCAAAGGAACACTGGGTTTCCCTGAGTCACCCATTGAAAAATATCATCTCTTCCATATTTGATATCCTTGATGTGAGCTAAAGCATCAAGTTGTGAGTTTGTCGCGTTTTGACCACCATGTACCCTGTTAGCAGTCTCCTTCGATCTTCCAAGATAAGTCGGGAAGAGGAAGGAGACTCTGCCAGCTGACTCGACAATTCATATTGAGTATGCGTTAAAAATTCAAATGTATTTTGGTGTCAGTCACGCGTGACCAGTACCGTAAATACCCGAAGATAAACCGCACCTTGAATTTACCAGCTCAAATATTTAAAAAGTTTTTGAAAGAAATCAAAAGAAATCCGAAGTCGAGTCTTTAGAAGTCTTTTTCATCCACTGTTCATCAAATGGAAACTCACTATTAACATTGAAACAGAAAATAATTCAAAGTCTTACGCACAAATTTAGCACTTTAATCTAATTAACATCGTTTCTACCAACTTTGACATATTATTGATCTTTTTCTGGTACCAAATTTGTTGACAGGAATTTCTTCATTCAACACAGTTTTTCCCTAGATTTTTGCATTACAACAAGAACGTGAGCGGAACGTTCGTAGCTTAGTAATCAGGCATTAGATTGGACGTTAGATGGAAAACTGGACACCGGAAGCAGCCTTTTTCAAATGTTCCTGCAGATAAGCCGCACCCTTGATTTCTAAAGACGATTTTTGGGAAAAGGTGAAGGTTATCTACGGGTGTTTACGGTAACTGCAAAACAAACAGTCAGGATATTTTCGAACAACTCTGGCAAACACACGACAACCAAGGAAGGGTGAAGGTTATCTACGGGTGTTTACGGTAACTGCAAAACAAACAGTCAGGATATTTTCGAACAACTCTGGCAAACACACGACAACCACGGAATCATTTCCTTGGAAATGCATTCATAGTTTTGCCATTTCAGTTTTTAATAAAAAAAAATTTAGGTTTCTATCTGCCAGTCCAGTTTCTGTAAACCAACATACAGAGGAAATACTCACGGGAATTTAGACATTAAAAAATTGCCACCCTGGTTTGACAAGTTGAAACTGGACTGATTCATTCATTTCTTTGGATGAGTGGCAAATTAAAGAAAGTCTAGGCGGCTGGCAGTCTCCTTCCTATTCCCAATTTTCCTTGGAAGATTGAAGGAGACTGGGCTCGCAGGGTAGTTTTAACCATACATACCATTTCTTTTCACCAGGATATTTTTGCTCTTCAAATCCCGATGTGCAATAGCAGGTTTTCCTTGGGTACCAACAATCTCAATGTGCAAGTGTGCTAGACCACTGGCAATTGAGACAACTAACTTGAGCATTGCCTCCACATCCAGTGTAGCCAGTTGAAGGTAGTCGTACAAGGAACCACGCTCCAAGTAATCTGTCACAAGCCACAACTGAGTCCACGCCCCATTGTCTTTATTGTCTGCTGCTACAAAGCCTGAGAAATAAAGGTAAACATTGGTAAACTAGTTGATACCACTTGTGACCATAAAAACTGATTGGTGGTACAGATGATTAATTTATGCATGCATACAAATCATTATTACATGTACATGTATTCCAATTTATTTTATGTGATGTGAAAAGCGTTTCTGTGTTTGATCTTGGTGTCACATAAGACGGTACCTGCACACACACACACATACATATATATTATATATCTTTTTGGTCACAAAAAACCAGCAATTCTTTGTTGCAGAGTATTTCTCATATAGAGCTTTGCATTTAGAGCCATATCTTGTATGAGTTGTACATGAAGTCATTCTCAGTTGGTTTTGATAGTAAAAATGCTTGAGTTAATTTATGTAAGGGGCCTTTCATTTAATAGCGAATGGAGGGGGGAGGGTGGTAAAATTACATGGAAAGTCCTTCATACATTACCCAACCCCCTTCCATAGCAATGGCTATTTAAGCCAGCATTACACCTCAACCCCTCCCCTCTCTCTCTCACCCAACTTATGTAATAATTATGAAAGCAGAACAGCTCAGCCAGATCATCCAATGCATTCATAATGTTGTATTAGAATGTTTATATTTAACATTTTCAACTAAACAATCATCTTTATCCTTAGAAATAATGACTAGTATTGGGTTGAAGCATATGTGGTAGGCAGCAGGCTAAATTAGTGTCAAGAAAATAAAAGACTTGTACCTTTGCTTCATTCAGCTTTGAAGTCACCAGAGTGAATTGG
>NC_090882.1:870025-872525 GCF_036669935.1 Montipora foliosa
CTGGCTCTTTTGCATCTACAAAATGTGTCTAAATAAGACATGCTTCATGATACGTTCCAGATTTCGTGAAAGGTTGAAAAGTTTTGGAAACAAATCCTTGTTTTTACTTATCGCAAACTGAGGCATTCCTAGCTGTTTACATAATTGAGGACCCTTCAAATTTTGAAAATGACCTGGTGCGGCCTACCAATGATAACGCATTCTTTTTAGATAAAAATCAACCACGAATTCATTCATTGTTTCGGACTTTCCTAACAAGATCAGAAAGCAACTGATCGCAACAGAACTCCCAATTTGTAAGCAACATATCCACGACTTCTTCACAGTTCTCCTTTGATTGATTCCTATATTGGGAGGAATGGCATTGGAATTCCCAAACAGTGCTTTCTAATAGTGAGTGTTGACTCAAAATTCACTACTTGCACAATCCCATAATACACCTCTGGTACCCCCAAAACTTTTGCATAACCATTGTTTGCAATTTCTCCTGGGACATGAAAATGTCCCAAGAGAAGTCAAACTATGCCTATGCAGATGTTTGGGGGGTAAAAGAGGTGTATTATGGGATTTGTGCAGGTAGTGAATGGCCAAATTAACTCACTGAGAGTGTTTTCGCTGTCACCGAGTAAAAAGTTTAATCCAAAACCTTTCTAAGAAAGAAGTCAAGAAAATGAAATGTTACAAAAGACTAATACAAAAATAACTGCTCCAAGTCTCAAGTCTGTTTGGCGCATTGTTTCCAAGTTATTTGCTGAAACATGTCACTCAATTGTACAGAATAAACATGTCTTCTACAGCTTTTAATGCTTAATTTGCCAAAAATCACAAGGCGAAATAGTTTTTTGAACCAGACAGCTTTATCAGTTACTGTCTGTGTCACGCAAGGCGAAATTTGAAAATTCCAAATGCTGTAGTTTCAAAACAACTAGACGCTACATGAGCGTACACTGGGTTGCCTGTGGTACGAAGGGACTGAGTTGGGTGGTATTAAGACAGACTCCACCAGAAGTTCGAGTAAGAAGTGGACAAAAACCTAGTACCAAAATTATAAACATTGTATTGCAAACTTCTGTACGACTGTTTTAAATATCTTCTGAAAAAAGATCATTTCTAGCAATACCAAACGTCAAAAACAACTGTTTAACTTCGTAATAAACATGACGAAAAATTTCACAATTTCTCTGAACAATGAAATTTAATTTTTCTCGTTCCCATGGGAAATTGTTTTCGGTGTTATTTCAGGCAAATACGGTATTTATATCTTTAGCTTTCAGGAAATGTAAAAAGGACTGTAAAATACTTAAAATTATTCTGGTACCAGATTTTTGTCCACTAAAAACTGAAATTGCTCGATTTTCTATCGGATTTCGTCGTAAACTGCAGCGTTCCAGGCAATTTTTTCAAGTCGGGGGTCATTAAGACCATTTAAGGGGTCACCCAGAAGTCGTACCAGCAGAGGCCCTTTGGCTCACACATTCATACAACGAAACAAATCCTTTTCTGAGGTTAAAAACCTGGCTACCGTCCTATTAATCATTTGTCAGAAAGAAGAAATTCCTGTCATCTTTAGAAAAAATAGACATGCATTGCTTACGTGTGGCACTGAAGTAACACAGCGCTTTATTCCATATTGTCAACTGAGCTGCGTTTTGTCTTCCAGGAGATTCAAGTTGTCTTTGCCTAATATGTAGGTCTAACAGCACACGATATTGTTTTGATATTGTATAATATTGTGGTGCCGTGGTAGAAGTCTTAGATAAATAGCCCCCTGAGAAGACATGTGGTTACTAGCAAAGTACTGAACCCAGAAAGATCGAAAAAAGTAAAAGGGAATCAAGAAAAAGTGGCTTCTGGGCTGACATGTTGATCATTTTCAAGTTCCCTCACAACTTCTTTTCACCACAAGTTTAAGCATGCATTCCGAGCATCTGACAGCTTTGTAAACAAAAGTTCATTGAAGTTAACCACTATCCGGTGGGGTTAGTATCTGGATGGGCGACCTAAAAAACATACCACTTCGTAACAGAAGCATAGGACCGAAAATTCTATTATATCGCTATCAAATGCGAACCAAGCCAGGTACAGATTTTGTTAGCTTGCTTTATGCAAAACAAATATTGATACAAAGTAAATAAATATTGATACACAGTTTTTAGGAAGAGCAGAAGGAAGTTTTCAGGACGGTCGATCGAGAATAAAATATTTTGCCATCAGTAACAAAATTTACGACATGAAAACAACATTAATTTTGAACCAGGAATATAAAAAGTTACCATCAGCAAAAAACATTTTGGGAGATTTTTGCTACGTTGAATTTTGTTATTGTACTTTTGGCTGCACCGAGTAAATCGCAAAATCGAAAGTGACATCGAATTCAGCAGGCGCCGTGGAGGTGTTTACTCTTAAAACAGTGAAGCATCATTCTGCGTCAAATGATAGCAAGATACCAGATTTTTGTTTTTGTTAGTTTTCTTTTTCTTTCAAGTGTTATAAAGTTTGA